>NW_017616592.1:1073656-1133656 GCF_001879475.1 Ipomoea nil | reverse complement strand
GTTGTGACGTGTAACTTAAAATTTTTTTCTCTATCTTATAATATTAAGACAGTCATATAACTAAAAAAGTAAAGTTATCTTTAAAAAAAAAACTTCTATGACATAAAATTTCTAATTTCTGAGCCTTCCATACAAGTTTCTACCCGAGTGTTGCAGTGGATCTAGTAGTATGAGACTTGTGAGTTCAAAAGTCGCTGGTCGCTAGAGAAGCACTTGAACTTGCAGTGGATCTAGTAGTATGAGACTTGTGAGTTCAAAAGTCGCTGGTCGCTAGAGAAGCACTTGAACCTTTGACCTTGTGGTTAACAGCCACACGCTCTAACCAACTAAACTACTCCAGCAAACATTAATAAATATATTTTTTTAAAAAAGAAATAATGAAACCTAATTGCGGCCCAAAGATCACATATTTAATTAAAATCGGAACTAAAATGGACCATTCTACTTTTTTTTTTTTTTTTGTTTTTTTTGTTTTTTTGTTTTTTTGTTTTTTTGTTTTTTTGTTTTTTTTGTTTTTTTAAATGCCCATGATGCTTTACAAGGTAGTATATGTTCTATACTTTCTCAAACATTTTCAAACAAAAAATCTAACCCCCCACCGCGGGTAACTGGGATGTCATTACACTAAATGGTAGTTGGAACAACCAACCAATCTCAATAGGCACATATCTTAATTTGAGGCTTGCCATACACAACCCAACCTTAGCCTTATACACATAATATAATGTGGTAGGATTTACAAAATCAATAAAATTTTGAAGTGCATATTTTTAATTATAATAAGTTCAGTCACTAGTTTCAATTGATGATATATACATACTTATGGAAGTAAATTTTTAAGAGTTCAAATTTCTGACCTTGTTTACAAACTTTAAATCGTTGTGACGTTTAATTTCAAATTTTTTTCTTTTTTGTTTAAAAGCCCATGATGGTTTACAAGGTAACTTTATCAAACATTTTCAAACAAAAAATCTAAAACTGCACCGTGAATCTTGAATACAAGATGAACCATAGAATTCTACTTGATTTTAATTTATGCAGCAAACATGTTCATTAATTAAGTTATTTAATCAACTGTAAATAACTGAACTTGAAAGCATAAAATAAAATAAGAACACAGAGTATTGTTACGCAGTTCGGAGCGCTTCTCCTACGTCTGCGGGGCAACCCACGTTTGCCCAATCCACTATAGATGTTCACCAATGAGTATTACAAGAGGTAAGTACAATTGGCTCTCAGCCTTTACCACTAAAACCCTTCCTAACATCTATTCAGGACTGAACCGTGCATGCCATAGCAATCTTCAAGCGAAGCTTCAGCTGTACCAGGTACTGTCTGTGCAGCTCAGATTTAAACCCTCAATAAATTACATAATAAAAAGAGATTAAAATGATGTCTTTGTGGAATGTCCTTTCTCTTAATATGGCAGTTCTTATTTCGACAATCTTTATAGAAGGAAACCATGCCTTTATATAATAAACTCAAAGTTCCAAACTTTTCCAAAATGAGATGCTATTCATACGCCACTGTCCATTTTCAGCCAATCCTTATTTTTCTCTTCAAAAAATTTCCATCACTCCTTTTTGTTATTTCACATGCAATTCCAACGCCACACATAAATACCATACTGAACCCATTAATCACCAACTCAAATTAACCAAGGCCACTTATTTAATTCTTCAAAACTGAATTGCATTTCGGACCAATTACTTGAAGATTTTCAATTGATCTACCTTCTTGATGGGAGATGGTCCATGGTTCATATGATAATTTCAAAATAAATTCTTATTATTTTGACAATTAAATTAGCCAATATAAAAGGATTTTAATGTGTATCAGTTGTACACTTACAATCTCCCCCTTTGGCAATTTAATTGGCAAAATCTAATAGATCTATACTTTGGGCAACAAACGATAATATATAAATTTTATTAATAATTAGCCCGTAGTATATCTGTTTGACAATGCACTACTAAGTAATTAGAATTTATTGAATTTACCATGACCAGAGAACCATAGTTTCTTCCATATCAGAATTCCTTCAGTGCACTGTACCAGACGTCAAAAACTTATGCAACCACGCCCCCCCTTAGTTATTTACTCGCCCTCAGTGCGTTATTTACTCCCCTCTTTTGCCATTAAATTGACAAAATTCGGTGAACATCATATAGTGGATCAAATTAGCGTGCAGACGGGGTGCCTGAAACTGAGTCGTCGTCAACATCATCAATTTCATTTGTAGTAGCGCCAGTATCAAAGCCCTCATACTTACTTGCTGGCTTAGTTTATCATTTTCCCTCATATCCAATCTTGCATTATATTAATCAGTAACAAATATCATACACCAAGAGGATAAAGCCTTATAAGCAATCCCCTTCCAAAATATTCCTCATAAATAATCTCATCAAGTAGATAATCCAAATAAGGTGATGATTATAAAATGAGACCCTAGAGATTATGATGAGCCAAATAAAACTATAACCAAACGAGATAATACAAAATCTGAGAAATTCCAGTAAGAGAATCCAATGCATCATATAGCCATCATTTGGCTAAATAAAGGCTTTATACTTGGAGAGAGATTAATAACCATAAACTTCATAACCGGAGACTGATATAATAGCAAGTGATTTACCAAAAGAAAATTACCATAAGAGTAGTAGTATCAAAAAGAATACCATATGCAGCAGTCATAGTCAAGCCAATACATCAACCATTTTAACTACTACTCCCACTTTCTTGCTTACCCCCTTATTCCAACAAAAACAACCAGAACATACCAAAACAAAATTCCAACAATTTTACCAAAACAATTTTAACAAATAACATATACGCACAAGTCAAGTTGGAGCAGATTAAGTAGATAAACCATACCAAGTAACAAACATATTCAAGCACAAATTGGTAGCAAATAACACAAAAAACAAACAATTGGGTCACTCAAGAAGACATATTGGTAAATAAAGCAGTAACCACATTCAGGTAAAACATATTCAGCCAGAGATTCAAATAGAGCAAAATCAGGCACATATTCATATAAATCAACTTCAGGCAAAAATTTATAACAGTTAGCGCAATGAGTATACAAGCAAACACAGATACGGTCATGAGTGGACCAACAAAAACACATTCACATAGTAACACAGGAGAATACAAATATTAAACAAATTGTATCAAATTTTCATTTAAGTAACCATAGAGAATTCAAAGATTCAACACAAGAAACATCAATAAAATAACCTAAGCAAAAATAGGTTTATCAGTTCAAAAGCACTCAAAACAACGCAAGTAGAATATTTAGTAAACACATAAGAAATAGTCAAGAACAAAACACAAAGAATCAATCCGCAATTTTGAGTAGTAGGAAATGAAAAATGACTTATTGCAAGAAAATTTAAAAAAATTGGATTAGAGGACAAAACAATCATAGAGAGACACACGCACAAAAAAAGACATAGATGCAATGTGAGAGCATGTAGGAACAGAACCATTAATTCAAAAGATAAATTCTCTGATCCTGAAACAGATTCTGTTACAGATGCAGAATATTACACTGGCAAAGATGAAGAATTGTTAAGATTTGATGAATGCAAGGATATTGAAGTAGAGGGCACCAAATTAGGTAAAGGAACACATAAAAACTCAGCTTTAGACATAGGTAAATTTCCAGGTATTTCACAAGACACATTAGACAATGACACCCTAAAATATTCATGAAATCAACAAAAAGAATTAGAGAGTAATGAACCTGTAGACCTTATCACCAAATATGATGGCAAAATTAATTTTGAAGATAGATGATCTATTGTGGATGCGTGTTGGAATGTCATTGTCATCTTGATCAGTGTCAGATTCTGATTCTGGTTCTGGGTCAGGTTCAGATGGCGTTGGTGATGGCGTAGGTGACTCTGGATCTGGTTCAGGAGTTTCAGGATCAGGAGTTTCAGAACAGTTTGCATCAGGTTCTGTCACTGACTCAGGTTGTGAAACTTCAACAGTATCATTCGGTTGATCATCAATTACAATATTTGTAGACTCCATGATGGTCTTGGTCACTTTGTTGTATACACGATATGCACTGTTGTTCGTTGAATAACCGGGAAAGATCCCCTTGTCGCTTTTTGGTTCAAATTTTGCAACAGGATTTCTATCCTTCAAAATAAAACATCGTGAGCCAAAAATGTGAAAGTATTTAATATTTGGTTTCTTACCTTTCCATAATTCATACGGTGTTTGACTTATGCTTGGCTAAAGATAGACTCGGTTGGGGATGTGACATGCGGTGTTTACAGCTTCTGTCCAGAATTTTTCAGGTAATACTTTGGCGTTGAGCACGACTCGTCCATTTCTTGAATGGTGGTTTTTTCATTCAACGACTCCGTTTTTTTAGGTGTCTTTGGTGCTGAATACTCGTGGGTAATTCCTGATTGATTGCAAAAGGCATCGAACAAGTTGTTGTCGAATTTTCGTCCGTGATCACTTCGAATTCGAATAATAGGTTCATTTATTTCCTTTTGGAGTTTCAGTCCCAGTGTTTTGAAAGCTTCAAGTGCTTCGAATTTTTCCCTGAGAAAGATTACCCACGAAAAATGTGAAAAATCATCAACACATACCAGTATGTATTTCTTACCGCCAAAACTCTCTGTTTGAGTTTGACCAATGAGATCCATGTGGATCAGTTCTAGGCAGTGACTCGTGTTTATGGCATGTTGAGCTGGATGAAATGATTTGGTTTGTTTCCCAGCTTGGCAGGCACCACAAATGGTTGATTCGACTTTCATCTTGGGTAAACCACGAACACCTTCTATCTTCATTAGTTTATCAAGTAGTCTGTAACTCAGATACCCCAGTTTTTAGTGCCATAGCTCAGCTTCATCTATGCTGGTCCTGCAACAGAAGATATGTTAGTTAGAATATAGCAATTGTCAATTGACCTTTTACCTTCCATAACGCATTGATTTGTTTTGTCCAGGACACTGCAGATATTTTTGGTGAAGCGCATGTTTCTAGTTTTGGTCACATAGTTGACTTATACTTATGAGATTTGCGTGAAGTCCATTGACTAGCAATACTTTTTCTAGTTTTGGCAGGCCAACTACATTTAGCGTGCCTATGCCAGTGACCTGACCTTTAATACCGTCACCAAGGGTAACTTCACTTTTCCTTGCATTTACGTTACTTAGGAATTTGGCATTTCCTGTCATGTGACGGGAACACTCGCTGTCAATGTACCATTTCTCTTCTTTTCCTGCACTTTTAGAGTGAAAAGAGACAAACAAAATATAGTCAGTCTTTTAAACCCAAATCTATTTTGTAAAGGGTTGGATGTTCTTGTGCCTGAACTTCTCGATTCTTTGATCCTTGTAGAAGTAGTAGCATTCGGGTCTGGTATGGCTGCGCAACCTGCAATAATGACATACGGGGTTATAGAGTTTGTAATGTAGCTTATTTGATCTTACTATACCATGGGTACGTTTCGTTGAGCTGGATTCAGGAATGTCCTCTGGATCAGGTCCAAACGCTTTGACGAATACCGTTTGATCCTTTGAGTTGCTTCCGGTGAAACCCAAACCATATTTTGCGGATGTTTTTCTTCCAGAATCAAGGATCCTGTCAAGTGTTGAAGTGGTGTCCATCATTTGGATTTGCCGTTTGTATGTGCTTAGCTCCTGCTTCAGGGTCTGTACATCTTGTTTTAGTTTCTCTTCTCGGTCGGCCGCTTCCTTAAGCAGTACATCCCTATCAGCTATTTGAGTTTGATACACTTTTCAAGCATTTGTTACAATCTCTATCTCACTAGCTAGTTTACGATTTGCTTTTTGTAGGGCTTCCCATTTGGGATACAACTTATTAAACTCAACTTCAAAAGATAAAGCATTTAGTTCTAAGTCTTCCGCGGAGACATATTTACCACCCTCTGAGTCAGCTCCTTCAACAGATTCTGAACAGCCAGCAACACGTGCAGTAAATGCAACAAAGTTACCCGAGATTTCATCTACATCAGATCCAGTTGTTTCAGTGTCAGGCTCGTCGTCTCTCCAGGTAATGGCTGACATAGACTTCTTGTGTCTAAGATAGGTGCACACTCTGCTTGTACATATCCTAAGCCTTCACATTCATAGCACTTGATTCCTTTATTGTTATGTTTTTCTTTGGACTGTCTTGGACGTGAGATAGACTGCTTGGAGTTTGACAAACCTGTCCTGCGACCAGTTTTGGACGATGTTGCTCCTCTTTGTGGATTTCTGTTGCGTGAATTTGTTGATACCTGTTTCAAAATTTTAGAGAACTGTTTAGTCAAAAAAAAAAACTGTATCATCGCCTGGTTCGTCTGAATCAGATACAACATTATTTCCTTCAGCGGCAAAAGCTACATTTTTTTTTTTGTTTTTTCCTTTTCGTGTGTTCAGTTAAAATTTCCATTTCATAGGTTCTAAGATTTTCCATTAATTGAGTAACCGTTTTGTTCTCCCCGCCGTCGTATTCCTGAATAGCCGTGACTTTCATTCTGAACCTCGGTGGTAAGGACCTCAGAATTTTTTTAACAAGTTTTGCTTGTGGAAAAGGTTCACCGAGGACCATCGCACGATTCACCAGTTCCTGTACGCGTGTGTGAAAGTTCGTGATGGTCTCATCCTCATTCATCCGAGGCTCTTCAAAGTTGGACTGGACTAGTTGCAGCTTTGATTGTTTCACTGACGTAGTTCCTTCGTAAGTTTACTCAAGAGCCTCCCACTCAAAAGTTGAAACTAAAATGGACCATTCTACTTATTATTTTTTTTTTTTAAATGCCCATGATGGTTTACAAGGTAGTATATGTTCTATACTTTCTCAAACATTTTCAAACAAAAAATCTAAAATTGCACCGTGAATCTTAAATACAAGATGAACCTTAGAATTCTACTTGATTTTAATTTATGCAACAAACGTGTTCATTAATTAGGTTATTTAATCAAATGTAAATAACTGAACTTGAAAGCATAAAATAAAATAAGAACACAGAGAATTAACCGTGCATGCCATAGCAATCTTCAAGCGAAGCTTCAGCTGTACCAGGTACTGTCTGTGCAACTCAGATTTAAACCCTCAAGAAATAATATAATAAAAAGAGATTAAAATGATGGCTTTGTAGAATGTCCTTTCTCTTAATATGGCAGTTCTTAATTCGGCAATCTTTGTAGAAGGAAACCATGCCTTTATATAATAAACTCAAAGTTCCAAAATGAGATGCTATTCATACGCCAATGTCCATTTTCAACCAATCCTTATTTTTCTCTTCAAAAAAATTCCATCACTCCTTTTTGTTATTTCACATGCAATTCCAACGCCACACATAAATACCATGCTGAACCCATCAATTACCAACTCTAATAAACCAAGGCCACTTATTTAATTCTTCAAAACTGAATTGCATTTCGGACCAATTACTTGAAGATTTCCAATTGATCTACCTTCTTGATGGGAGATGGTCCATGGTTCATATGATAATTTCAAAATAAATTCTTATTATTTTGACAATTAAATTAGCCAATATAAAAGGGTTTTAATGTGTATCACTTGTACTCTTACAAAATCTAAGCCCCCACTGCGGGTAACGGGGATGTCATTACACTAAATGGTAGTTGGCACAATCAACCAATCTCAATAGCCACATATCTCAGTTTGAGGCTCACCATACACAACCCAACCTTAGCCTTATAGACATAATATAATGTGTTAAGTTTTACAACATCAATACAAAATTTGAAGTGTATATTTATAATAATTTTGAAGAGTTCAAATTTCTAATTTGTGAGCCTTCCATACAAGCTAGAACTAGTATGAGACTTGCGAGTTCAAATGTCGTTAGTCGCTAGAGGAAAAACTTGAACCTTTAACCTTGTGGTTAACAGCCACATGCTCTAACCAACTGAGCTACTTCAGCAAACAATAAAAAATATATTATTTTTTAAAAAGAAATAATGGAACCTAATTATGGCACTAAGATCACATATTTAATTAAAGTCGGAACTAAAATGGACCATTATTCTTATTTTTTTTTAAATGCCCATGATGATTTACAAGGTAGTATATGTTATATACTTTCTCAAACATTTTCAAACAAAAAATCTAAGCCCCCACCAAGGGTAACTGGGATGTCATTACACTAAATGGTAGTTGGCACAATCAACCAATCTAAATAGCCACATATCTTAATTTGAGGCTCAGCATACACATCCAAACCTTAGCCTTATACACATAATATAATGTGGTAAGTTTTGCAACATCACTAAAAATTTGAAGAGTATATTTATAATTATAATAAGTTTAGTCACTAGTTTCAATTGATGATATATACATACTTATGGAAGTAAATTTTGAAGAGTTCAAATTTATGGCCTTGTTTACAAACTTTAAATCGTAGTGACGTGTAATTTGAATTTTTTTCACTATCTTATAATATGACAACAGTTATATAACTAAAAAAGTAAAATTATCTATAAAAAAAAAACTTCTATGACATAAAATTTCAAATTTGTGAGCCTTCCATACAAGCTAGACTCCAAGTTTCTGCTCGAGTGTTGTTGCAATGGAACTATTAGTATGAGACTTGTGAGTTCAAATGTCGCAAGTCGCTAGAGGAAGGACTTGAACCTTTAACCTTGTGGTTAGCAGTCACACGCTCTAACAAATTGAGCTACTCCAGCAAACATTAAAAAATATATATATTTTTAAAAAAGAAATAATGAAACCTAATTGCGACCCTAATTAAGATCACATATTTAATTAAAGTTGGAACTAAAATTGACCAATATTCTTTTTTTTTTTTAAAGTCCCATGATGATTTACAAGGTAGTATATGTTCTATACTTTCTCAAACATTTTCAAATAAAAAATCTAAGCTCCCACCGCGGGTAATTGGAATGTCATTACACTAAATGGTAGTTGGCACAATCAACCAATCTCAATAGCCACATATCTTAATTTGAGGCTCACCATACACAACCCAACCTTAGCCTTATACACATAATATAATGTGGTAACTTTTACAACATCAATAAAAAATTGTAGTGTATATTTATAATTATAATAAGTTTAGTCACTAGTTTCAATTGAAGATATATACATACTTATGGAAGTAAATTTTGAAGAGTTCAAATTTATGTCCTTGTTTACAAACTTTAAATCGTAGTGACGTGTAATTTGAATTTTTTTCACTATCTTATAATATCACAACAGTTATATAACTAAAAAAGTAAAATTATCGTTAAAAAAAAATTTCTATGACATAAAATTTCTAATTTTTAAGCCTTCAATAGAAGCTAGACTTCAAGTTTCTGCCCGGGTGTTGCAGTGGAACTAGTAGTATGAGACTTGTGAGTTCAACCTTGTGGTTAACAGCCACACGCTCTAACCAACTGAGCTAGTCCAGCAAACATTAAAAAATATATTATTTTTTAAAAAGAAATAATGAAACCTAATTGCGGCCCGAAGATCACATATTTAATTAAAGTCGGAACTAAAATGGACCATTCTACTACTTCTTCTTCTTCTTCTTTTTTTTTTTTTTTTTTTTTTTTTTTTTTTTTTTTTTTTTTTTTTAAATGCCCATGATGCTTTACAAGGAAGTATATGTTCTATACTTTCTCAAACATTTTCAAACAAAAAATCTAAAATTGCACCGTGAATCTTGAATACATGATGAACCTTAGTTATTTACTCCCCCTCAGTGCATTATTTACTCCCCCTTTTTGCCATTAAATTGACAAAATTCGGTGAACATCATATAGTGGATCAAATTAGCGTGCAGACGGGGTGCCTGAAACTGAGTCGTCGTCAACATCATCAATTTCATTGGTAGTAGCGCTAGTATCAAAGCCCTCATACTTACTTGCTGGCTTAGTTTATCATTTTCCCTCATATCCAATCTTGCATTATATTGATCAATATCAAATATCATACACCAAGAGGATAGAGCCTTATAAGCAATCCCCATCCAAAATATTCCTCATAAATAATCTCATCAAGTAGATAATCCAAGAATAATCCAAATAAGGTGATGATTATAAAATGAGACCCTAGAGATTATGATGAGCCAAATAAAACTATAACCAAACGAGATAATCCAAAATCTGAGAAATTCCAGTAAGAGAATCCAATGCATCATATAGCCATCATATAGCCAAATAAAAGCTTTATACTTGGAGAGAGATTAATAACCATAAACTTCATAACCAGAGACTGATATAATAGCAAGAGATTTACCAAAAGAAGATTACCATAAGAGTAGTAGTATAAAAAAGAATACCATATGCAGCAGTCATAGTCAAGCCAATACATCAACCATTTTAACTACTACTCCCCCTTTCTTGCTTACCCCCTTATTCCAACAAAAACAACCAGAACATACCAAACCAAAATTCCAACAATTTTACCAAAACAATTTTAACAAATAACATATACGCACAAGTCAAGTTGGAGCAGATTAAGTACTTAAACCATACTAAATAACTAACGTATTTGTTGGTCTTGAAAGGGTGGCGAGAAGTCTAGAGGGAGGGGGGGGGGGGGGGGGTGAATAGACTTCTCAAACTTTTTAAACTTTTCTTGAGCATACAACACTTTGGTAATTTTAACTCTAAGTAATAAGCATAAACATGTTAAATAACTTTGAGTGTGCACAGCGTAATAAGTAGCGGTAAAATGTTATGCTTTGATTGTGTAGTGCTCAAAGAGAGATTCTATACATGCATCATGTTAGAAACACTTGATATAGATTAAGGATGATGTATGTAAAATTTCACTTGCATGCAAACGTGGGAACTATCAAACCCAGACAGATAAAGATACGCGATAAATCGTAAGGGGTTATTTCACAGTTGGTATAAGCATGCACGAAACTAAATGAGCAGTAAGTAAATAGAGAGAGAGAGAGAGATTTATAGTGGTTCAGAGATGGTGTAATTCTCCTAGACCACTCTTCTCCTTTCACTTCAAGGAGGAAATTCACTACTCTTTGATCACCCAGATACAATAGTGAATAAGTGTCCAGCGACACTTCTCTGAGTGCTTCGCACAAAGCTACGCTCTCACCAGGTTTTCACAAGCCCCTCTTGTTACTCTGCCCTTTACAACCGAGTGCTACGCACAAAGCTACACTCAAAACTGGGTTTTTTCACTCTCTCTAGTTACTCTACCCCTTTTCTACACTCAGTAGAAGATTTACAATGAAATACAATGATTTCTTCTCTCAGACTTGAATTCTATCGTATATAGCTCAATATATCACTTGATGTTTGATTGGATATTCTTTGTTGTTTATCGCTGTAGAATTCATTTGTCTTCAAGTCTGCTTGGGCAATAAGTAGCGGTAAAGTGTTATGCTTTGATTGTGTAGTGCTCAAAGAGAGATTCTATACATGCATCACATTAGAAACACTTGATATAGATTAAGGATGATGTATGTAAAGTTTCACTTGCATGCAAACGTGGTAACTATCAAACCCAGACAGATAAAGATACGCGATAAATCATAATGGGTTACTTCACAGTTGGTATAAGCATGCATGAAATTAAATAAGCAGTAAGTAAATAGAGAGAGAGATTTATAGTGGTTCAGAGATGGTGTAATTCTCCTAGTCCACTCTTCTCCTTTCATTTCAAGGAGGAAATTCACTATTCTTTGATCACCCAGATACAATAGTGAATAAGTGTCCAGCGACACTTCTCCGAGTGCTTCGCACAAAGCTACACTCCACCAAGGTTTTTCGCAAGCTCCTCTTGTTACTCCGCCTTCCCGAGTACTTCGCACCAAGCTGTACTCTTACACCACGAGAACTACGCACAAAGCTACGCTCTCACCGGGTTTTCACAAGCCCCTCTTGTTACTCTACCCTTTACAACCGAGTGCTACGCACAAAGCTACACTCAAAACTGGGGTTTTCACACTCTCTAGTTACTCTACCCCTTTTCTACACTCAGTAGAAGATTTAAAATGAAATACAATGATTTCTTCTCTCAAACTTCAATTCTATCGTATATAGCTCAATATATCACTTGATGTTTGATATGATATTCTTTGTTGTTTATCGCTGTAGAATTCATTTGTCTTCAAGTCTGCTTGGGCAATTTATAGCCAATGAAAGCTATTTACCCGTTGATCAACTTTCGATCTCGATCGTCCATTTTGAATTGTAGTTGATCAAATAATTGTGCCAACTTGGTTTGCAAAGTCTTTTTGCCGTCTGTCAGAAGATTTGAAAATCTTGCCGTTGCTCTTCATTAATCTGACAAAGTTTTTCTTGGAATGTGTAGCCTCCAATTTTGAATTAATCTCAGGCTTGACTTTTGTTTAATTATTGATCTGATATGCCAAGTTGATCAAATAATTTATCTGCTGATTCTTGCTTGAGTATTTAAAAGATTTCCTCCGTGTATCAGCTTCTTCGACTTCTTTGTCTTCGTTCGCAAAAATACAGGTTCTCAAAAAACATTCTGTCTAACAATTGTATCATGATGATGTCATATCCCGATTGTATATCATGTCCATCTTGTATCATGAACTAGTATCATGTTAAGCTAGTATCATGAACTTGTTATTATGTTTTCATAAAAATTACTTCAAGTGAGAGTTAAACCACATATCACTTAGTTGCTTTGCAACGCTCCTTCCAACTCGATTAGTTAGCCTTTTTGATATATCTCAAGACTTATATCCTTTTGTCTCATCTCTTCACCTGGGTTTTATAACCCTTGTAAAACATATCACGTTGTGACGTCATCATCCGATAACAATTGATATCATGTTATCAAAACTATTTCTTCATGATGGCACTTCCCGATATTGCACTTCATGATATCATTCCCGATATTCCCGTTAAAACTTCGTGATATTTAGACCAAAATGCTCTTAACAAAAATCAAACCATAGACTATCAAGTATCAAGTGTGCTTTAACAAGTCTTCTTCTATCTCATCCATCTCAACCTTTGATAACTTGAACGCTTCATAAATGTGTTAAGCTATGATCCTGCTTACATTTATTCTTCCATCAATAAGGCTTTCATGTAGGCTTCTTGGCAGGGGTGCACCATACTTTGTGAACCAGAACTGACTCAAACAGAATAAAATTGGGGTCTACAAAATACATTTGGCTCATCAAAAGTTATACAATATATTCCTAACAATTTCCCCCTTTTGATGATGCCGAAACTTATACCCAAGTCATTTGGCTATGTCAAACTTTGAAAAATAATCTTTTTGTCCAATTTTATTGCGACTAGCCATTTGACGAGTTTAACACATTTAAGACTTAGAGATTTTAATTTTGGACGGTCCTAAACGTATATTGAGACTAAGATGCGGGGTTTGCGTATTGATTTTTATCTTTTAATTTTTCTTCCCCCTTTCAATTTTATTTTCTCAATTATACGCATTACATGCATTTGCTAAGTCCAATTAAAATCTTGAGACTTTAAAGCAATTAAGTAAACACACTAGACAATTAAAGAGATAAGTCGTGAGCTAGCTATTATATTGTGTACCAAAAATTATAATTCGAACAAGCTAGCTAGGCATTCACATGTGCCCTTAGCTTCTTGAAATCTTGTTCACCTTCTTTGAGTTGGTATGGTGCGGTGACTTGCTCGGTTACATAATTTCCATATGCTTCTTGAATATTGTCACCCTGCAACACTCCAGCTTGATACCAAGCAACGCATTCTTCAAATGATCTTCCATCTACCATCTCGTTGCTTGAGTGTCCAAAGAATGTCTCCAACTCACGTACTAGCTTCAACTTGGTCTCATCAAAAATCGATCTCGAAGGTGATGACCTTGGGCAATCTTGTGGAGTCGGTAAATCCGAACATTGAGCAATCACAAGGTACTCCATAATTTTTCCTCCTCGACCTCGACCTTGAACCTTTGGCATAGGAGAAACTCCTCGTGGTACTCCCGGAGGTCGAACAAGCTCAACAAGTGGATGTTGTGATGACAGTCCAATCAAGTGATTTACCAAATGACTTGGAGCTCTTCTAGCCCTTTCCCCCTTTTCGGTAGCAGCAACATAGCTTTGAAAGCTTGCCGAAGCTTCGAGTTGGCTTTTCTGAACTCCAACTAATAAATCATTGTTCACGCCGGTTTGATGAAGTAAGGCTTTCAACTGATTTTCTACCAACCGTAATCTTGATCCGCAATCGGTTCCTTTCTTTCCCAATTCAAGGAACATCTTCAAGACTTCCCGGTTGTGTTCTTCTTGCTTGGTGGTCATCATGGCCATATCACCTTTCATTGATCCTTGGCCAAGAAGCAAAGATTCGGCCCTTTCATGTACACCTTTGACCTTTGTGAAAGTCATCCAATTTGGTATCAACATTACCAAATCGGTGGTGAACCTTTTCAAACTCTTGAGAGACATCCTCCTTCATTCCTTGGATTTCCCTGCGTATATCTCCAACAATACTTTGCCTTAAAGCTTCAACATCAATTGGATAAGAGTGTACCTCGGTGTGTGCCGTAGGTGGTGGTCTCGGCAGTGTAGAATCAACCGGTTCTGGTGCATCCACATGAGGTGTGTTCTCAAGACATAAAGGCTCGGCAATAGTAGGGTCAATCGGCTCGGCACAAATTAAAGGTAACGGAGTAGATGATTCAACTTGCATCACTCCTACTTGTGCATTCTCACGGGTTTCACCAACATTTTCTTCATTCACCAATGATGTAGGATTAGGTGTGACTTGATTATTCTCCAAATTTTCATTCAATGAAATTGTCACGTCCGTGGCCGTGTGTGGTGAGAGAGCATCAAAACTAAGATTTTCACCTCCAAAATTTGAAGGAAATGCGTCCAACTCATTTAGACTTCCATCATCGGTTTCCTTCAAGGTTGATGCTTCTCCCGGTGGTCCGTGAGCTTCCTCTCTTGAAAGAATCATAGCTCGGGCAATGTCATCATGAGAAAATCCATCAACTGTCTCGACGGCAACTTCGGTATCAACTTGTGCAACTTTCTTTCCTCGGCTATTAGCAACTTTCTTGATAAAACATTCATTGATCACTGATAGCCTCGTAGCAATAGCAAGATTTTTAGTACCTAACCATGCTAGAGCAAACTCCTCTAACTCAAGAGTATTTGGCCCTATGGTTGTAGCAACCAAATGGTGATCTCTCAATCTCCAAGTTCTCCAAAACTTAACTCGATTAAGCTCCTCCAACAAAACACTATCCGCCCCATACGTAGGAATGTCATCCACACTCCCAACCTTGTTTAGAACTCCCACTTCATCTTCATTCGAGTTCGAGGAGTTGACTATGGGTGCGGGTAAAGTAACAAAGGGATGGATACAAGCATCATAACTAGCTCTCCCGTGGGTGTTGGACTCTCTATGGCTTGGTTCTCGGATAACAAGGCATTTCTTGGTTAAGGATACGTTTGACGGGTTTGCCGGTTTTCACTTTCGGGTGGTTGTTTGTGAGGGTTCGACTGGGGTTGGTGTTCTAAAGATGTAGTTTTGGTTTTGGATGGGTCTTGGCTTAGACAGGGCAACACCTTTGGCTTTCAAAAAGTTTCCAATAACAAAGCCATACCCAATATCAGTAGGAAACCATCCATTCACCAATGGTTTTGTATTCCCAACCTGCTCAATCATTCGTCCAAACACAAAAACTCCCTAATCCACAGCAACATTATTCAATATAATATGCGTCAAACCCAATTTCTCCTTAGTAAAATAATTCCTACTAGCATACTTGCATTCAATAATCTTATGCACAATATCTAGCAACATTCCATATTCATGCTTGAACAACACTTTATTTCCATTATTGTAAGCCCCGACCGGGGCGGTTTCGTGCCTTATTTCACTGCAAAAGGTATTCAAATCAAATCCATGATTTTCAACTCTCAAACCTTTCTCCAACAAATTATACTTGGTTCGAACATCATCTAACCCAATTGACAATGCTACACCTCCAACAGTAGATTTTATAAAGCTATTTTCGACATATGCATGCTTATAAAAATCTACTACTTCATTCTTGTAAAATCCATCATACTTGAAAGAGCAAAAATTTAATAACCCACTAGATTCAAGAGAGTTTAAAATTTTTACCCCCAAGTCTTTGGATTGAACATGCTTGTGGTAATCCTCAAGGTCCAAGATCATCCCACGAATCACCCGTGTAACTTTCCTTGATCCTTCGGCTTCAATTTGATTGGGAGCTCCTTCCATCTTGAATTAGAACACAATTTAGGGATTTTTAGGTGGATTTTCGGTTGGTGATTTCGACAGTCCGAAAAGTGGGTTGAAGGGGATGAGTTTTTGGTTGTGGGGGGTTTTATGGTTAATGGTGAGGATGGGTGATGGGTATTTATGTGTAGAAGAGATATATGTAGAGGATTTGGGATGGGTTAGGTGGGATTGGAAGATTTTAGAGCTTCTTCTCTTCTTCTTGCATTCGGCCGGCGATGAGAATGAGGGAGATGGAAGTTGATCTTCTTTCTTCCTCTTCTCTCGTTGGAGGCAAAATAAATGCCTAGGTGAAATTACCATTTTACCCTTTAGTGGATAGAAAGAGATTGTAGAACAATTGAGGGAAACTTCGAAATTTCACTGATTTAAATTTGCCAACTCAGAGGCGCCAAAAATTAAGCTTCAATTAACTGCCACCTGTAGATGTTCATGGAGCAAAAATTTCTTCGACACATAATTATTAGTGCAATAAATATATTCACGCTAACAATTTAATTTCAATATTCGATAAATCTGAGAAAAATATGAGCTACCGATAAAATTAATCAGACAGATAAGTGCAAGTTCCAATTAAAAATTGATGCCAGATACATTTTGCATTTCTAAATAAAATCACATCAGATTGACTTAAGCAGGTCAAAATTAAATAAAGTTGATGAGCACATAATCCATACTGACTTTACAACTTGCATGCACTATATCATTTGCAATTTAGCTCAGTATCATACATATCCCCTTAAGACATATTCATGCACTTATTTAACTATCATGACATATTCCCCCTAAATTATATATCCTTAACAACAATTTCTACGTACCCAAATTTGTAAGATAAAATTAGTAACATGTACACAAATAAATTGTAACATTACTCAAATTAAATCACGTAGAGCACATAGGTAACAAACTTCATGCAATTTCATGCAAAGCACGTACGCACATTTTCGAATTTAAGAGTTTTGAAATACTTAGCTTATTTCGATCATTCCCATTTCGTGCCTTAGAGTTGCAAATTGAGATTCACACAAAGGTTTTGTGAGAATGTTGGCAATTTGATTTTCTGTGGGAAGATGATCGATCTTCAAATCTTTCTTCTCAACGTGGTCTCGTATGAAGTGATGTCGGACGTCGATGTGTTTGGTTCGCGAGTGAAGTACTGGATTTTGGGTTATTGCAATCGCGCTAGTATTATCACATAAAATACTAACATTTTCGCATTTAATCCCATAGTCCAACAATTGTTGCTTCATCCACAAAATTTGTGCACAACAACTCCCAGCTGCAATATATTCGGCTTCGGCAGTGCTCGTAGCTATGGAGTTTTGTTTATTGCTGAACCAAGAGACCAATCTTCCCCCTAAGAACTGGCATGTCCCTGAGGTACTTTTTGGTCTATTTTACACCCTGCAAAATCTGCATCTGAATAACCAGTTAGTGTAAAATCTGCTTCTTTGGGATGCCATAATCCCACATTGATTGTTCCCTTTAAATATCTAATTATCTTCTTCGTTGCAATCAGATGGCTCTCTTTAGGCTTCGATTGAAATCTCGCGCATACTCCGACTGAGTAAGATATGTCCGGTCTACTCGCGGTTAGATATAGCAATGATCCAATCATTCCTCGATACATCGTTTGATCAACGTCTTTGCCTTTGTCATCTTTGTCCTATTTTTGAGAAGTACTCATGGGAATTTTGACTGAGGATTTTCCATCTAGCCCAAATTTCTTTATAAGATCTTTTTGTATTTGGCTTGATTCACGAAAATTCCTTCTTTGAGCTGTTTGACTTGTAGTCCCAAAAAGTTGTTCAATTCTCCCATCATGCTCATTTCGAATCTGTTTTGCATAAGCTTAGAGAATTTCTCACACAAAGATATATTAGTGCTTCCAAAAATAATATCATCAACATAAATTTGCACTAATAAAATATGACCATTTTCTTGAATTCTAAAGAGGGTTTTATTGACTAGGCCCTTGGTGAATCCACAACCAATTAGGAACATCGACAAGGTATCGTACCAAGCTCGCGACGCTTGTTTCAACCCATACAACGCCTTCTTGAGTTTGTAGACTTGACCACCAGTGCCTTTTACCTCAAATCCGGGTGGTTGCTCGATGTAAACTTCTTCTTTAAGTAAGCCATTAAGAAATGCGCTCTTTACGTCCATTTCATATACTGTGAAGTTCTTGTAGGTTGCATATGCTAGGAATATTCTTATTGCTTCGAGTCGAGCGACGGGGGTGAATGTCTCATCAAAATCTATGTCTTCTTCTTGTGAGTACCCCTTTGCGACTAATCTTGCTTTATTCCTAACAATGACGCCATCTTCGTTTGTGTTGTTCCTAAAGACCCATTTGGTGCCGATTACATTTTGGTGCGTTGGTCTTGGAACAAGTTCCCAAACATCATTGCGCTTGAATTGATCCAATTCTTCTTGCATTGCATCTATCCAACTTGGATCGGCTACAGCTTCATCAATTTCTTTTAGTTCAAGTTGTGATAGAAAACATGAGAACATTGCATCTTGTTGGTCCCTTGTAGATGATCGTGTTTTAACTCTGTCTCTTGGATTTCCAATGACTAAGTCATGTGGGTGACTTCTTAGCCACTTTCGATTTGGTTGAAAACTCATTGGATTCTCAGAGTTTCCTTCTTGTTGAAATACCACTTGTTGTACCTCTTGTTTAATTTCATCTTGTTGTAAATTGTTGACGGGTGTGTCTTCGGATTAATCTACTGGGATTTCTTCTATTGGAATTTCGGGTGCAACTTCGGGTGCGGTCGCGGTTGGTACTTCACGTGCCACAATGGGTATTGTCTCCAATTGATGAGTACCCATGTCACTTGTTTCTTCTATATCCTGCAACATATTTTCTTCAAAAATATTGTTAGAATTATTTAAATTAGAGTTACCTCCCTTATCTTTGACTTCTTTTCCGTTGCTTTCGTCGAACACAACATGAATTGATTCTTCTACCACCATTGTTGATTTGTTGAAAATTCTGTACGCCTTGCTGGTAGATGAATATCCCAAGAAAATTCCTTCGTTCGCACGCTCGTCAAAAGTCTTTAAATAAGACTTTCCATTAACAAGTACAAAACATTTACACCCAAATGTATGAAAATAAGTGAGGTTGGGTTTCCTCCCTTTCCATAATTCATATGGTGTTTTGTTATATGACTTGTGGATTAGACTGCGATTTTGAGTACAGCACGCCGTATTGATAGCTTCTGCCCAAAATCTCTTTGGTAGATCGGCGGCTGATATCATGACACGTCCAGCTTCTTTGAGTGTCCTGTTTCTTCTTTCAGCTACTCCATTTTGTTGCTATAGGGCGTTCGTGCGGCAGATAGTTGGTATAGAATCCCTTGTGAATTGCAATAGGATTGAATCACGCCATTCACGAATTCGGTTCCTCGATCGGTTCGAATTGTTGCAATCTTCATGTCTTTTTCGACTTGTAGTTGCTTTAGTAGCTCCGGCAACTTTGATTCAACTTCGTTCTTTTTCTTTATGAATAACGTCCATGTGTACCTGGAAAAATCATCAACAACAACCAAAGTGTATTTCTTACCACTTATACTTACTGGGTCTACTGGACCAAATAAATCCATATGTAGTAGACTTAGAGGTCTTGATGTTGACTCTTGAGCTTTGGATTTGAATGATGACTTGATTTGTTTTCCCTTCTGGCATGCATCGCATATTTGATCCTTTTTTAACGCAATGTTGGGCAATCCATCGACTAGCTTATTTTGTGCAAGCTTATTGATGGTTTTGAAATTTAGATGAGTTAGAGAATTGCTTGCCATCAAACACACAGAGTTCTTCGTTGTACTCCAATCAACAACATACATATTTTTCTTTCTCGATCCGGCTAGCACAACTTCCTTCGTAGATTCGTCTTTGACTTGACATTTATCTTTGAAAAATTCTACGAGATAATCTTTGTCGCAAAATTGGCTTGTGCTAAACAAATTGAATTTTAATCTTTCGACAAATGAAACATCTTCAATTCGTAGGCCATTCTTCACAATTGTTCTAGTGCCTTTTGTTGTTCCATATCGATCGTTTCCTCCAAAAACTACTTTTGGTCCTTCGATACTTTTGAACTCAACTAGAATAGCTTTATTGCTGGTCATGTGTCGAGAGCATCCGCTATCGAAATACCAAATTTCTTGCAATAAGATTAATTATTCTTAGGTACCCACATTTGTTTGGGTCCTTTTGTGTTAGTAATTTTTGGCATCCAAATCCACCAAGATCCCACTGATCCAAGAGTAGGTGATTTGTAACCATTAAAAACTTTATAATCATAACGCACTTGCGAATAATGATTCGGTGCGGGTTGGGGAACTGATAGTTGCTTGATTTTATGAAATAGAGCAAATCTGGACTTGGTCCATGGTTTGTCTTCAAGCGACCAATCTTCTTCTGAGGGATATAATCTCCCAGCCCCAATTCTCGGAATTCTTCCCATATTCCTATGAGGTTTTATTGCACTTGACTCGTTGGTTCTCCTTTGAGATACAAATTTTTGCCTTTTAAAATTTTGTTGTCTTGCCGAGATATCATTGTGTTGATTCGGCCTTACAACATTTTTATTGGTATTAATTTTGTTTCCAACTCATTGTCTCATTGTGCTATGTTGACTTTTCACAAATTTTATCACTGGAACTTTATTGATTAAAGTAGTAGTAGAATTAGTCAACTTTTGAGGGGTTTTAAAACATGATGGATCGTAGCCTAGTGGGTTTTTGCATGTTTACCATTTTATCCATTATTTTGGATGAATTCGTAAATGATGCGATTACTTCCCGATGGTTATGTTCTCGAACCTCTCTAGCTTTGCACTCTTCTTGAAGTCGAACATTTTCGGCTTTCAAATTACTCATTTCATTTAGAGCATTTTGCAATTTTTGTGCCATTTCTTCCTTTTCAAGGATTAATGTATTATTGCGCTCTTTGATTTGAGTATGAGTGGCCATGACCTTTTGACAATGTTCCATAAGACTTTGAAATGATTCTTGAGTCTCGAAAGAGGTGTCAACGGAACTAAAGGAACTAAAAGAACTAGAAGATACCTCTTCGTCGATTTCGCGCGCCATTAAGCATTCCTCATGTTCGGTTGTCTTGCCAACTAAGCATAGAAGCGCCGTATCTTCTTGTGATGAGTCACTTTCGTCACTGGATGATTCTTCGGATTCGCTTGCTTCTAGCGGATCACTTATCAAAGCCTTTCGTTTATCCTTCTTGAATCTCTTTTCCTTCAACTTGTATTCTTCCTGTGAAGGGTTAGTAGCATTCGAATTTTTGCTTACCTTGGGGTGTGGACATTCTGTCATAAAGTGTCCAGGCTTTCTACAATTATAACACACATTTGTGTTATCTTCGACTTGTTCTTTCCTTGGTTTTCTAAACGAGCGTCCTTGTGGTGAACTCTTGAATTTGTTCTTTCGCATGAACTTTTTGAATTTCCTAACAAATAAGGAAAATTGTTCGTCAGATAAAAAATCATTATTTCCTACTGACCTTGATGTAGACGGTTGATCGGCCATTAGTGCGGATGTTCGTTCATCACGTTCTTCATCAATTCGTGTCTTCATCTCGAACTCATACGCCTTGAGATCTCTAAGGAGTTTATTTGTAGATAATGTCCTTAGATCTCTATGATCTGGCATCGCGGTTACTTTCATGTCCCAATTGGAAGGTAGTCCACGCAATACTTTGAGTGATATTTCGTTTTGGGATATGGTTTTGCCGAGATCACTTATTTCACCAAGAATCTTAACTAAGCGAGCTTCCATATCGGTAATACTTACGTTAGAAAGCATTTTGAAATCTTTGAATCTTTTCATGGCGATGGTTAGCTTGTTGACCTTTTCTTGATTGTCGCCTTCACCAATACTAATGAGAGTATCCCATATTTCTTTTGCCGTGGTGCACTTTCGAATCTTTGGAAAGATGGTGTCATCGACCGCTTTGAACAAAATGTCCTTAGCAATGTTGTCCAAGTTATTTCGCCATCTATCTTCACTTGTCCACTCCATTTTTGGTTTTGGAACATATTGTGGAGCATTTGGATCTCGTGCGGTAGGGATATTAACTTCCATGATCTTGATAGGACTAGTGGTGATGACTTCCCACATTTCATCATTTAACGCAGATAAGTGCACCTGCATACGTATTTTCCAATCATCAAATTTATCAAGTGAGAAAAGCAAATTTTGAGCAAGAACCATATCTCTCTTCATCTTGAAGTTTCGAGATCTATCTAGCAGTCAAGAAATGACTCAAACAGACAACTGCTCTGATACCACTTGTTGGTTCCGAAAGGGTGGCGAGAAGTCTAGAAGGTGGGGGGGGGGGGGGGGTGAATAGACTTCTCAAACTTTTTAAACTTTTCTTGAGCATACAACACTTTGGTAATTTCAACTCTATGTAATAAGCATAAACAAGTTAAATAACTTAGAGTGTGCACAGCGGAATAAGTAGCGGTAAAGTGTTATGCTTTGATTGTGTAGTGCTCAAAGAGAGATTCTATACATGCATCACATTAGAAACACTTGATATATATTAAGGATGATGTATGTAAAATTTCACTTGCATGCAAACGTGGTAACTATCAAACCCAGACAGATAAAGATACGCGATAAATCATAATGGGTTACTTCACAGTTGGTATAAGCATGCATGAAATTAAATAAGTAGTAAGTAAATAGAGAGAGAGATTTATAGTGGTTCAGAGATGGTGTAATTCTCCTAGTCCACTCTTCTCCTTTCATTTCAAGGAGGAAATTCACTATTCTTTGATCACCCAGATACAATAGTGAATAAGTGTCCAGCGACACTTCTCCGAGTGCTTCGCACAAAGCTACACTCCACCAAGGTTTTTCGCAAGCTCCTCTTGTAACTCCGCCTTCCCGAGTACTTCGCACCAAGCTGTACTCTTACACCACGAGAACTACGCACAAAGCTACGCTCTCACCGGGTTTTCACAAGCCCCTCTTGTTACTCTACCCTTTACAACCGAGTGCTACGCACAAAGCTACACTCAAAACTGGGTTTTTCACTCTCTCTAGTTACTCTACCCCTTTTCTACACTCAGTAGAAGATTTAAAATGAAATACAATGATTTCTTCTCTCAGACTTCAATTCTATCGTATATAGCTCAATATATCACTTGATGTTTGATCTGATATTCTTTGTTGTTTATCGCTGTAGAATTCATTTGTCTTCAAGTCTGCTTGGGCAATTTATAGCCAATGAAAGCTATTTGCCCGTTGATCAACTTTCGATCTCGATCGTCCATTTTGAATTGTAGTTGATCAAATAATTGTGCCAACTTGGTTTGCGAAGTCTTTTCGCCGTCTGTCAGAAGATTTGAATAATCTTGTCGTTGCTCTTCATTAATCTGACAAAGCTTTTCTTGGAATGTGTTGCCTCCAATTTTGAATTAATCTCAGGCTTGACTTTTGTTGAATTATTGATCTGATATGCCAAGTTGATCAAATAATTTATCTGTTGATTCTTGCTTGAGTATTTAAAAGATTTCTTTCGTGTATCAGCTTCTTCGACTCCTTCGCAAAAATACGGGTGCTCATTTGATGATGTCATATCCCGATTGTATATCATGTCCATCTTGTATCTTGAACAAGTATCATGAACTTGTTATCATGTCTTCATAAAAATTACTTCAAGTGAGAGTTGAACCATGTATCACTTGGTTGCTTTGCAACGCTCCTTCTAACTCAATTAGTTAGACTTTTTGCTATATCTCAAGACTTAAATCCTTTTGTCTCATATCTTTACATGGGTTTCATAACGCTTCTAAAACATATCACGTTGTGCCGTCATCATCCGATAACAATTGATATCATGTTATCAAAACTATTTCTTCATGATGGCACTTCCCAATATCATTTCCCGTTAATACTTTGTGATATTATTTCCCAATATCTTACCACTTCATGATAGCACTTCACCATAGCTTGTCTAAACCTTTTTAGACCAAAATACTCTCAACAGGAATCGAACCATAAACTATAAAGTATTAAGTGTGCTTTAACAAGTCTTCTTCCATCTCAACCTTTGATAACTTAAACGCTTCATAAATGTGTTAAGCTATGATCCCACTTACATTCATTCTTCCATCAATAAGGCTTTCACGTAGGCTTCATGGCAGGGGTGCACCATACTTTGTGAACCAGAACTGACTCAAACAGAATAAAATTAGGGTCTACAAAATACATTTGGCTCATCAAAACTTATACAATATATTCCTAACAGTATTCAAGCACAAATTCGTAGCAAATAACACAAAAAACACACAATTGGGTATACAAGCAAACACAGATACGGTCATGACCGGACCAACAAAAACACATTCACATAGTAACACTGGAGAATACAAATATTAAACAAATTGTGTCAAATTTTCATTCAAGTAACCATAGAGAATTCAAAGATTCAACACAAGAAACACCAATAAAATAACCTAAGCAAAAATAGGTTTATCAGTTCAAAAGCACTCAAAACAACGCAAGTAGAATATTTAGTAAACACATAGAAAACAGTCAAGAACAAAACACAGAGAATCAATCCGCAATTTAGAGTAGTAGGTAACGAAAAAGGACTTATTGCGAGAAAATTTAAAAAAATTGGAATAGAGGACAAAACAATCATAGAGAGACACACGCACAAAAAAAAAAGACATAGATGCAATGTGAGAGCCTGTAGGAACAGAACCATTAATTCAAAAGATAAATTCTCTGATCCTGAAACAGATTCTATCACAGATGCAGAATATTACACTGGCAAAGATGAAGAATTGTCAAGATTTGATGAATGCAAGGATATTGAAGTAGAGGGCACCAAATTAGGTAAAGGAACACATAAAAACTCAGCTTTAGACATAGGTAAATTTGCAGGTATTTCACAGGACACATTAGACAATGACACCCTAAAATATTAATGAAATCAACAAAAAAAAATTAGAGAGTAATGAACCTGTAGACCTTATCACCAAAGATGATGGCAAAATTAATTTTGAAGATAAATGATCTATTGTGAATACGTGTTGGAATGTCAATGTCATCTTGATCAGTGTCAGATTCTGATTCTGGTTCTGGGTCAGGTTTAGATGGCATTGGTGATGGCGTAGGTGACTCTGGATCTGGTTCAGGAGTTTCAGGATCAGGAGTTTCAGAACAGTTTGCATCAGGTTCTGTCACTGACTCAGGTTGTGAAACTTCAACAATATCATTTGGTTGATCATCAATTACAACATTTGTAGACTCCATGATGGTCTTGGTCACTTTATTGTATACACGATATGCACTGTTGTTCGTTGAATAATCGGGAAAGATCCCCTCGTCGCTTTTTGGTTCAAATTTTGCAACAGGATTTCTATCCTTCAAAATAAAACATCGTGAGCCAAAAATGTGAAAGTATTTAATATTCGTTTTCTTACCTTTCAATAATTCATACGGTGTTTGACTTGTGCCTGGCCGAAGATAGACTCGGTTGGGGATGTGACATGCGGTGTTTACAGCTTCTGTCCCGAATTTTTGAGGTAATACTTTGGCGTTGAGCAAGACTCGTCCATTTCTTGAATGGTGCGGTTTTTTCATTCAACGACTCCGTTTTTTTAGGTGTCTTTGGTGCTGAATACTCGTGGGTAATTCCTGATTGATTGCAAATGGCATCGAACAAGTTGTTGTCGAATTTTCGTCCGTGATCACTTCGAATTCGAATAATAGGTTCATTTATTTCCTTTTGGAGTTTCAGTCCCAGTGTTTTGAAAGCTTCAAGTGCTTCGAATTTTTCCCTGAGAAAGATTACCCACGAAAAATGTGAAAAATCATCAACACATACCAGTATGTATTTCTTACCGCCAAAACTCTCTGTTTGAGTTTGACCAATGAGATCCATGTGGATCAGTTCTAGGCAGTGACTCGTGTTTATGGCATGTTGAGCTGGATGAAATGATTTGGTTTGTTTCCCAGCTTGGCAGGCACCACAAATGGTTGATTCGACTTTCATCTTGGGTAAACCACGAACACCTTCTATCTTCATTAGTTTATCAAGTAGTCTGTAACTCAGATACCCCAGTTTTTAGTGCCATAGCTCAGCTTCATCTATGCTGGTCCTGCAACAGAAGATATGTTAGTTAGAATATAGCAATTGTCAATTGACCTTAGACCTTCCATAACGCATTGATTTGTTTTGTCCAGGACACTGCAGATATTTTTGGTGAAGCGCATGTTCTAGTTTTGGTCACATAGTTGACTTATACTTATGAGATTTGCATGAAGTCCGCTGGCTAGCAATACTTTTTCTAGTTTTGGCAGGCCAACTACATTTAGCGTGCCTATGCTAGTGACCTGACCTTTAATACTGTCACCAAAGGTAACTTCACCTTTCCTGGCATTTACGTTACTTAGGAATTTGGCATTTCCTGTCATGTGACGGGAACACTCGCTGTCAATGTACCATTTCTCTTCTTTTCCTGCACTTTTAGAGTGAAAAGAGACAAACGAAATATAGTCAGTCTTTTTAACCCAAATCTATTTTGTAAAGGGTTGGTTGTTCTTGTGCCTTAACTTCTCGATTCTTTGATCCTTGTAGAAGTAGTAGCATTCGGGTCTAGTATGGCCGCGCAACCTGCAATAATGAAATACGGGGTTATAGAGTTTGTAATGTAGCTTATTTGATCTTACTATACCATGGGTACGTTTCGTTGAGCTGGATTCAGGAATGTCCTCTGGATCAGGTCCAAACGCTTTGACGAATACCGTTGAATCCTTTGAGTTTCTTCCGGTGAAACCCAAACCATATTTTGCAGATGTTTTTCTTCCAGAGTCAAGGATTCTGTCAAGTGTTGAAGTGGTGTCCATCATTTGGATTTGCCGTTTGTATGTGTTTAGCACCTGCTTCAGGGTCTGTATATCTTGTTTTAGTTTCTCTTCTCGGTCGGCCGCTTCCTTAAGCAGTACATGTTGGAAAAATTAGCTTAAAATGGCATAAAATGGCATATTAAGTGGCTATTTTGTGGTACAATTATCAGTGGGGTCCACTTCTGATTTGGGTCGGGTCAAAGTGGATTCGGATTCTTCGTAGTAAGACAAAGAGATTGATATATTGTACGCTCAAAACGGATAATGGGTGAATGAGATATTGATTCTCAAAGTAGACCCATTTGAGCTGGGAAATGAAGGAAAATAGAGGACTTTGTCCCACATTGGTTTGGAAACAAGATTTGCCCCCCTTATATACATGAGCTCTTTTGAAGCTTGTAGAATTGTATAGCATAGAGGCTCTCTCGCGCGGGGGGGGGGGGGGGGGTATGGGTGGTGCAAATCAAAGTCCAACTAGAGGAGATCGAAAAGGCTTGATTCAAGCCCGAGCTCGCCTGCGGGCACGAATGTCGTCCGGAAATTGGCTGGCCTTGCGGGCTAAGTTATGCCAAACTTCGGTATCATTTTCCAACTGGTATAGTCACTTGGTTCGGCCGGAACCGAACCGGGTGCACCGAGAGCACAACTCTCGTGCAAGAGAGGTTCTTGTGCTTGAACTTCTCGATTCTTTGATCCTTGTAGAAGTAGTAGCATTCGGGTCTGGTATGGCCGCGGAACCTGCAATAATGACATACGGGGTTATAGAGTTTGTAATGTAGCTTATTTGATCTTACTATACCATGAGTATGTTTCGTTGAGCTGGATTCAGGAATGTCCTCTGGATCAGGTCCAAACGTTTTGACGAATACCGATTGATCTACCTTCTTGAAAACTGAATTGCATTTCGGACCAATTAATTGAAGATTTCCAATTGATCTACCATCTTGATTGGAGATAGTCCATGGTTCATATGATAATTTCAAAATAAATTCTTATTATTTTGACAATTAAATTAGCCAATATAAAAGGGTTTTAATGTGTATCATTTGTACACTTACAAAATCTAAGCCCCCACTGCGGGTAACTGGGATATCATTACACTAAATGGTAGTTGGCACTATCAACCAATCTGAATAGCCACATATCTTAATTTGAGGCTCACCATACACAACCCAACCTTAGCCTTATACACATAATATAATGTGGCAAGTTTTACAACATCAATAAAAATTTGAAGTGTATATTTATAATTATAATAAGTTTAGTCACTAGTTTCAATTGATGATATATACATACTTATAGAAGTAAATTTTGAAGAGTTCAAATTTCTGACCTTGTTTACAAACTTTAAATCATAGTGACGTGTAATTTGAATTTTTTTTTCTCTATCTTATAATATCAAGACAGTTATATAACTAAAAAAGTAAAATTATCTATAAAAAAATACTTCTATGACATAAAATTCCTAATTTGTGAGCCTTCCGTATAAGGCGGACAACAAGTTTCTGTCCGAGTGTTGTTGCAGTGGAATTATTTGTATGAAACTAGTGTGTTCAAATGTCACTAGTCGCTAGAGGAAGGACTTAAACCTTCGACCTTGTGGTTAACAGCCACATGCTCTAACCAACTGAGCTACTACAGCAAACATTAAAGAATATTTTTTTTAAAGAAATAATGAAACCTAATTGCGGCCCTAAGATCACATATTTAATTAAAGTCGGAACTAAAATGGACCATTATTCTTTTTTTTTTAATGCCCATGATAATTTACAAGGTAGTATATGTTCTATACTTTCTCAAACATTTTCAAACAAAAAATGTAAGCCCCACCGCGGGTAACTAGGATGTCATTACACTAAACGGTAGTTGGCACAATCAACCAATCTGAATGGCCACATATCTTAATTTGAGTCTCACCATACACAACCCAACCTTAGCCCTATACACATAATATAATGTGGTAAGTTTTACAACATCAATAAAAATTTGAAGTGTATATTTATAACTATAAAATTAAGTCACTAGTTTCAATTGATGATATATACAAACTTATAGAAGTAAATTTTGAAGAGTTCAAATTTCTGACCTTGTTTACAAACATTAAATCGTTGTGACGTGTAATTTGAATTTATTTTTCTCTATCTTATAATATCAAGACAGTTGTTTAACTAAAAAAGAAAAATTATCTATAAAAAAAATACTTCTATGACATAAAATTCCTAGCTTGTAAGCCTTCTACACAAGCTAGACAACAAGTTTCTGTCTGAGTGTTGTTGCAGTGGAACTGTTCGTATGAAACTTGTGAGTTCAAATGTCGCTACTCGCTAGAGGAAGGACTTGAACCTTCGACCTTGTGGTTAACAGCCACACGCTCTAACCAACTAAGCTACTCCAGCAAACATTAAAGAATATTTTTTTTTTAAAGAAATAATGAAACCTAATTGCCGCCCTAAGATCACATATTTAATTAAAGTCGGAACTAAAATGGACCATTATTCTTCTTTCTTTTTTTTTAATGCCCATGATAATTTACAAGGTAGTATATGTTCTATATTTTCTCAAACATTTTCAAACAAAAAATGTAAGCCCCACCGCGGGTAACTAGGATGTCGTTACACTAAATGGTAGTTGGCACAATCAACCAATCTGAATAGCCACATATCTTAATTTGAGGCTCACCATACACAACCCAACCTTAGCCTTATACACATTATATAATGTGGTAAGTTTTACAACATCAATAAAAATTTGAAGTGTATATTTTTGTTGGTCCCGATAGAATGAGATGAGAGTCTAGAGGGGGGGGGGGGGGGTGAATTGACTCTTTTCGTTAGATGCCCTAAACGTCACCTTTCGGTGTCTTGGCACAGCGGATAAGATAGATTCGTTTTAGATACATTGCACGAGTTTGCGTAATTAGGCAAACTTTCGGTAAAGATGATAAAGAAATGATATGAATGCAAAAAGGAAAAGCGTAAGTAAAGAGATAGAGGAGACACGAGATTTTATAGTGGTTCGGCCAATGTTGCCTACTCCACTCTTCTTCCACAACTGTTGGAAGGATTGCACTATCATTCTTAGTACAAATACATAAAGACTTCCTTGATCACTAAGCCGGACAGCCTTCAAAGGTTTTTCAACTCCTCGAGTTTACTCCGCCTCTATCAACTTCTTCTACTGAGTTGAGGTTGGTAGAAAATGATTTCTTGAATTCTCCAACGATGAGGTCTTGACTTTGAGATATGATTGCTTTAAACAGATGTCAAGACTTCCTTGAGGTGTAAGACAAACGATGAATAGTTTTCTTCAAGTAACTTAGCACCTCAAAACTGGTTCACAAAAGCTTTTAGTAAATTGTAGGTTTTTTAAGAGCTTTTGTAAGAGAGTAAGTCGAGTCAGAATGAACCAGCACCTTCTTAGTTGATGAAGGTTGGTTTATATAGGTGATGAAAATTCATCCGTTAGAGGGAGATGAAATTTTCGAACCTTTTAACCATTGGACAAGGACCGGGGAGCTTCATGCATTAAATGCTCCATTAATGAGGTTGTACCATGTAGCCGTTGAAGGTATGGAAAGCATTAGGGTTTTGTCCTTTAGTTCCAGGAGAAGATACATCTTCATTTAATGCTCCTTGAGAAGTGTGTCCCATAAGATGAAGTCCTCATAGTCCTAGGATGTTGTCAAATCAGACAGGTAGGACATTCTTCTCGTTGTTGAAGAGAAGTAATGTTTGATAAAGATCGTCTTTTCACAAAACTGTCCTTTCGTGCTTGTTGACAACTCCTGCTTGACTCTCGTTGTTGTTCTTTATGTCTCCTGTCTTCTTTCGCCTTGGAGACCCTAACATCTAATCATAACTCATTTTCGTGTGTTTGTCTAGCTTAACACGAATTACAGAGGAGTTATGGCAACTCTCGTCAACGACGAAAGCAGCGATTGAAAAAGCTAATAGTTAGGGGTCTACTTTTCTACATTACATTGGTATCATCAAAATCCTAATACAATGTTCCTAACAATTTCCCCCTTTTTGATGATGCCAAAACCTATACTCTTCTTATAAGGCTGATAAAAGTTCCATAAGGATTTTTCTATTACAAAGACAGCCATACTTGAGAGTTTACATGTCTTTTTTCTAGATTAAAGCGTTAAAAGAAAGACAAGGGCAAATAACTCAGACAAGTGACACGAGATGTGTGACAATGAGAGTTTCATATATAAAGATGTGATCATTACAAAAACTCTATAAAGAGAAACATAACGAAAGATAACTTACATTTCTAAAAGCTTTGATTTCTGTTGTTTAGCTTCCATGAGTTCTTGGTCATCCTTTTCCTTTTGTTGTTTTAGCATCCTGTTGAAGTCAATTTTCTCATTGATTTTTGCTCTGAAAACTTTAATAGGATTAGACCTGACAAGCTCTTCATGTTCTCCTTTGATGTTCAGACCAGTGTAATTATTGTAGGCTTCCCGAATGCTGCTTCCTTCAACAATTCCAGACTTCCACCACGATATCAGTTCAAACGAATTCATGCCTTCTTGGTAGCTCTTTCCTGATTCCTTGTGCACTTTGAAAGCTGCATTGTACATGATATTTTGTGGGGAGTCTTTGGTTACATTAGAAAGGTCTTCAATGAGATTCCTGATCCTTTCTCTTTCCATTGCTTCATCTTCTCTTCTCTTTCTCTTTTCATCGTGCTTCCTCCACAGTTCTTTGTTTGCTCTTTTGATTATCTCATTTTGAGTGCTCATGTGATTTTGTCTTGTATAATTGTCTTTTGTTTTCAACCAAATAGGATTATTGCAACCCTCAAAACGTTTGCCACTGCCTTCTTCATATGGGACGAAGTCCACAAAGTTTCCTATGCCATCCATGGTTACTTTGTTGTCTCTCATAAGTTTCTGCCTTAATTTCATCTGTTCTCTCTTTGGCAGTCCTGTGAAGATGTATTTAGCTTCATAACCAAATGATTGTCGAGGCTTAATTTGTTTGGAGGATTGGTATCGACCATGATATCTTTGCTTCGAAGGGTGGTAACCACGAGACTTGGAAGGTGGATGAGATGGATTCGTGTTCCTTTGGTCATAGTCTCTTGGTGTCCGAGAGGGAGAGTGTCGTGTTTCACGAGCTTGATCTTTCGTGTTATCTCTCGGCTGATCATCATCCTTATCTTTGTCATCATTTCTCTTTTCCCCCTTTTTGGCATCATCAGCATAGGTGGTAGGAGGAATGGAGGAGGCCTTGTTGATTGCAAGCAAGATATCCTGAGCGTACCCGAGAATCTGAAGTGCATATTCTCCCAGTTGGTACGAATTGTCCTGATATGTGTCAATCTTTGTACAGGCCAAATCCACACGCTCTTTGAGACCAAAATGAGAGTGTTTGATTTCGTGCTGTTGTCGCGCAACTTTGTTCAAAGCAGCTTCGAGATTATAAAGTTTCTTTGTCATTCTCTCAAGGATCTTGTGATCTGACTGGCTTTGTTGCTGCGGTTGAGGCTGTGCAGGAGGTGGAGATCGAGGTTGAGATTGTGCTGCTATCAGAGAATCGACCTTCTTGCACAGATCATCCATAACTTTCGTGTCCTTTTCTCGTAAAGCAAGATATTGCCTATGGATAGTCCGTGGGGATTCTGCAGGGGATTCTTCCTCAATGTTTGTTGGTGATGTGTCCATGTGATCATCTTGAGGTGGTGCTTCCCGTTTTCCACCACTAGCTGAGCTAAGAAGAATTGGTGAGGCTTCCAGTTTGCCCTCACGCATACTCTCGTTTCCTTGCTTGATTGGAGTCTCGTCTATGGGTTGGATATGCGGAACAATGGCACGAGATAGATCTTCGAGATGAGAGGTCGAAACTTCTTTCGAGTCATCACTGTCATATGGTAATTTTCTTAAGGGAGATCTTTGAGGATAGGTGTCATAGTCTGGACCGATTAAAAATGTATGACTGTCTTCAGGGTCGGTTTCTTGAGCTCCTTCATTTCCCAACTGATCATCATTATCACCGTCGTCATCATCATCATCATTCTCATCATCAGCATCGTCAACATTATCATCATTGTTATCATCTTCTTCTTCGTCTTCATTTTCAGCACTCTCGGCTTCTTCAATTTCTCGCCCAAGCTCATCTTTCGTGCCACTGACATTACAATTTGGATCATTTTGGTGTTCCTTCTCTAAAGCAGTTTTGATCTTTGATAGCAACATGGCATATCGAAGTTGCTTCATTTCTTCTTCATAAACTGGATCCAAGGGTGGCTTGTTAAGCTCGATGCAGATTGGAGCTTTTTCTCTCCCGAGTGTGCGATTTGTCATCTTGTAAGAGAAAACGCGATTGATTTCTTCAATTCGAAGTGCTTTTGAAACGTCATCAGTGCCAATCCACTCAAGTGCAAAGTCTTCCTCATCCTGCATTGCTTCAAAAGTTTCAAGAAAGGTCCGTAGGGGAGCAGTGCGCCACTTTTGCCACTGCAGAACTCGTTTGTAATCCCTTTCAATGGATTCTCTAAGCAGTTGGTCTGGTGAAGGTTGGGGAACTTTTACTTCTGGGGCTGGGGCTGATGGTTTCGGGATGTCCGGAGATGTTACTTCCATAATGGCTGTCTCGTCTACCAACACAGGTTCTTGTGTCAGAATTACCTGTTCTGTATTGGTAGGTTCTTGTGGTAAACAAGGCAAAGCGATCAGAGCATCAGTCGCCTCTTTCGTCTTTTCTGGTGACCCAGGTTCTTGTGGAAGACTTAAGCGACTGGCCTCCATGTCTACATTAGCAGGTTCTTGTGTCAGCTCTCGAAGGAGTTGATCTGCCAAAGTAGGTTCTTGTGGATGGTGGTCTTGAGGAGAACCAAGATCAGACTTGGGTTCTTGATCATCAGAAATTTTCTCAGGAAGAATATCTTTCGGTTGAGCTTCCCCCTCAGAAAGTGCTTCATTCGTGATTATTTCCCCCTTGTGGGGATGCATCTTTCGTGTCTTCTTCTTTCGGTGTAGAAGATTCCTTCGGGAAAGATTTCGCCTTATCAGGAGACCGAAGGTGACTCTTTTTGATGATTCTGGAGAGAATCAGATTATCTTCGTCTTCGGATGAGTCTTTGACAACAATTGTTTCTGGTTGAGGGGAGAGTGAAATCTGATCTTTCTTCTCTTGTGGAACAGCTGGAGTTTCTTCTCTTGAAGGGATTGGAACGGCTGGAGTTTCTTCTGCCTTTTTCGCCTTACTCCGAGAGGAGTGCTTTTCTCGTTTTTGTCGTTTCGGCTTGGGTTGTTCATCTTCTGAAACCCTAGGTGTTCTTGATTTCCTCTTGGCTTTGACTTGCTCAATAGGGATTCCCAACTCCAATGCCTTCTGCTTGTCATATCCGGATGGTTTTTGTTTCATGTGACATGCTTTCTGTCCAGGTCGAATTCCTCGGCGCAGAACGACTCCTTTAGTTGCCAGAAGATGGCTTATCACAAAGCCATATCCTAATTTCTTTGCAATGTCTCCTGGACTCTTCGGATGAAAGGTGATGGTGTGAACAATGTTGTTGAATATGATTTTCGACCAATCGACTTTAAAACCATTCAAGAAGGCATGCAGCATTTTCAACTTCTCCTTCGTCACATCATCAGTGCCCGAGGTCTTGTGATCGATGAGTTTATTGAAGATATCAACAGTGAACTCATAATCTAGCCGAAACCATTTCTTCTTCAACGGCCATGTGATTTCTGCTTTGGGTGGTGCGTGATTGTTCTTGATGGATTCGTAGAACTTCTCTGGATCGAGATGATAATAGATAATGTCTGACTTGTAGGACTCATCTCTCTGTGGGAACCCGTATGTTGATCGAACGTCCTCCGAGGTAATGACCACATGATGATTATTGACTCTGGAAGTGATAGTCAGATAATCAGAAGATATTGAAGCATTCATATAGAACTGAGTTACATCAACAGGGTACCAAACAGTATAAAGGTGTGTGATGAAGCCATATAGTCCTGTTTCTGTGAAGAGATGTATGATGTTTTCACCAAATTTTCTATCCAAGATATACTCAAGGAATCCATGCGCGTCCCACATACTTCCCCCTACGATGAAGGGTACTCTGGATTCAATGAATCTCAGGTCCTCAGTTGGAAAACTTGGGACGACCAGGCTGGAAGGAGTTTCTGGTTCTGGATTAGATGGTGATGCTTGTGGATGATCTGCCATAGTTGAGGATTCGAGAGAGACAGAGGGTTATGAAGAAAAGTGTGAGAAATGTAGGGTAAAAAGATCAAGAAGGTTTAAGAAGGGTTTTATAGAACTCCGGGTATCTGGGTATGGATGACCCATTTAGAGATGAATTGTTTAAAAATTCAAAACACTCCCGGTTCTTCTTCTCCAAAAAGGTAACTGATCAACGTGGGGGAGTGATAAGATCGTGTGCAGATCAAAAACGATCATTCCCTCATTTAATGAGGTGAGAGAAAATCACTCGAGTGCTTATGGGTGCATTAAATGCACGTCACATCATGTATCAGACAGAGTGGGGGAGTGGACCACTTTTCTCGGCCACATGATCCCACTAGAAACCATCTAAACGGTTGGAAATAAAAGCTTAAAGCATTAAGCATATTTAGTCATGATTCCAAACCCGAAAGAAGATAGAGATTTCATAACATCAGACTTGTAAGACAGATAAGGTTAAACAGCTCCCTTTTACATCAACAGAAATGCTTCTCCCGAGAGAATTATTACACAGAATAATACGCAACACAAACGATTACAATCTCTCGTGCATTTGTAGGCAGACTTCCTCTCTACACATTGCTACCCTTCTTCTTTCGTTCGTACTCAAGGTATTCCCTCTTTCGGATCTCATGAGCAAAGACTTCAGCAAAGAGGGTCCCGTGATCTGCTCCCAAGGTTTCTCTAGAAAGACCTTGTCTCTCCATGTCATTTAGTTCAGCCATTACCTTGGCCTTAGCAAAAGAGTACAGTGCACGATATCTTTCTTCGTGCGTTAGAAGAGCGGTAAATTCAACAAGAGAGTAGAACTCTAAGATTTCAGGTTCTTTCTCAGATGGTGAACCTTTCTCATCCGAGTTCCCGAGATCAGTCTCAGATAAGCTCTTGGATGCGAGTGCCTTTTCTTTCCCTTTATCCATGAGTTCAAGAAAGAGATGAGTGAGTCCATAGAAGATTGAGAGGGTCCATTAAATAGAGAGACCGAACCTCTCAAAAGATGTGTCCAACTGTCTTAACCAAGACACTGTTTAGGGAATATATTCTTTTTCAAGAATTTTGTCCGTGATTCGAGATTTTTAGACAGGTGAAAGATAAGACATATAAAGTCTCGTTCAAGGGAAACCAGAGCCAATAAAGCTTTATTATTCATAGACCCGAGAGAAGAAAGTACATAGGATAAGATACAACAGACAAAAGGTCAATTTTTCTTCCTCTCGTTTTTCTTGACTCTAGATGGTTCATCTTTGGCCTTTTTCAGATTTCCCAGCATTTGCTTGAACCATTTCCCGGTTCGTGGGTAGTTTGAGCCGGATGAAGATTCAGGTTCTTCCTCCTTATCATATCTCTCCTCTAAATCTTCTTGAGCCAGAAAAGCCATGTAATCTTTATCAACCCACTTGCTGGGATCATCTGGGATGGCCTGAGCAGGATCTTTTGAGGATCTTTCCTCACTTTCAGATTTTTCAATGATGAAGCCAGCCATCTCATCATATTGGAGTGATGAGTCTGAGTCAGAGAGGAGATCCACAGGAGCTTGTGGACTGTTTCCAGGGTAAAGATCACCCTGTTCTTCCCTTAAACGCCTAGCAACCTCTTTCAACTTGTGAGAGTCACCTCTAGTGAAAGGTTTCTTTGGAGCCATGGTGAAGGAGAGAAGAATGAATATTTCGTAAAGAATTCACCTCCTTTTATAGCGAGAGATTCACAGAGCTCATGTGTCAGTTACACATTAAATTCAACGTCGCAATAAATGCTCATAGATAAGTTCAGGAGAAGTAATCAATTCCCAACATGACTTTGACTGATAACTTGTTTCTTTATGAAACTCCAACTTCAATGAGCTTAAAAGTCATGTAACTCATAATAAATTAAGTGATGAGATTTCGTGTGGTTTTTGACAGTAAACAGACAAAGTTAAACACAGTTAAGAAATGCATTTATAGAACGAAAGGATAAAATTTTTATTAGATCATGAGGGTGAAAGACAGAGAGTTCCAAGTCATGAAAGTTACATCATACAACAGCTTAGAGAAAACGATAAGGCACGTGAAGTTCTAGACGAGTCATCTCTTCGGTCACATCAGTCAGATCTGCCTTCTTTGCATATTCATCCAACTCCTCAAGTGAGAGAGTGGGTTCGGGTGACTGAGTTAAGGACCGAGAGTGAACCATAGTGAAATCTCCATAAGATTGATCACTAGGTTGAGGAACTTCATAAGATGTTTGCTCGTTAGAGCTTTTCATCATCAGAATTCTCTCTTTAGCAAGCCGAGTGGCTTGTTCCATGCAGTATGCCTTCTTAGCCCTGGACTCGTTGACCAATTTGTCATGAGTTTCCTTGTCCTTTGGTGCTGTGTTGGGCATGGAGTAGGTTACGATGACCCTTTCCCCATCTTCCTCCAGCCTTATTATTGTGGCATTCGGAAGCTTGCTGGCTTCTTGCATATGATGTTTTAGACATTTAGCCCTTTTCTCAACTTCGTCGCTCTTTTCCTTCCCTTTGTCCATTTCCTGCAATCTTTATCCTTTTCTAAGAACTTGTGAGTGAGTAAAGCTCATGAAATAAAAGAATCATATATAGGCAAAAGATAACGTGCGAATCTTAACAAAATCTTTTAGAAACTGACATCATATTAAAAGATAATGCATGATAGAGTCATAAACTAAAAAGATCATGCACAAGATAACACCACAATTTGTCACCGTGGCCTAACAAAGTTATTCAAGCTTTCTTTTTCTTGCTGCTTGCGGTGGACTTGAGAGGAGATGCTATCTTGGTGGGGGTTCCTGAGGGTGAGTAGTCAAAACTATCACTTAGTTCCAGCACACTGTTTTCTTTGACATATCCAATGGGGTTGCCAACAGAGTGGAAAGATTCTCGGGACTCATTATCGGGCGTGTCACGGAGAAGGTTTCGTATGTGTTGAGTGTGTTCAAGAAACTGATCAAGCTGTTGCTCAGTCACTAGTGGTTCACTGAGGATTTCACTCTTTCCCTCTCATGCCTCCGTAATATTTCTTTCTCTTCCCGTACTCATACCTGCACATGTAAAAACAAACACTACAGTTTTCGTTAGATGAGAAATTTTATCATTGTAGTGTACCTCATTTATAAAGATCCTTGCGTGTGAGGATAGATTAAATCTTTTGATTTTCGAGAGCAAGAATCTTTACAGATTTGATTCTCTTGGCTTTATGTCATTTCAATCATTCCAAGTTCATTCCTTAGAGAAGAGAATCTTGCTTCACTCAAAGGTTTCGTGAGTATATCCGCAAGTTGATCATCAGTATTAACATACTCAAGAGATATGTCCTTTTTCTTGACATGATCACGAATGAAGTGATACTTGATGTCAATATGCTTAGTCCGAGAGTGTAGCACAGGATTATGCGTAATGGCGATTGCACTCGTGTTATCACATTTTATGCTCACTTCTCGTGCATTTATGCCATAATCTCTCAACTGGTGTCTCATCCATAAGATTTGAGCACAGCAGCTTCCAGCTGCTATGTATTCTGCTTCAGCCATACTTGTGGCAATAGAGTTTTGCTTTTTTCTAAACCAAGACACAATTCGTCCTCCTTGGAACTGGCAGGTTCCAGAGGTACTTTTTCGATCGATTCGACATCCTGCGAAATCAGCATCTGAGTATCCAACTAGATCAAATGATCCATCTTTCAGATACCAGAGACCGACACTTTGTGTTCCCTTAAGATATCTTAGTATCTTTTTAGTTGCACTTAGGTGAAATTCTTTCGGTTTAGCTTGAAATCTTGCACATACTCCAACAGCAAACGAAATGTCAGGTCTGCTTGCTGTCAGGTATAGGAGAGAACCAATAATACCTCGAAAGATTGTTTGATCAACATCCTTTCCTTCATTATCAATATCCATTCTGAGGGATGTGCTCATTGGAATTTTAACCGAACTTTTTCCATCAATGCCAAATTTACGGATTAAATCCTTGGTATATTTGGCTTGATTTATGAATATTCCATCTGGGCATTGTTTGACTTGCAAACCCAGAAAGTAGTTCAGTTCACCCATCATACTCATCTCAAATTTGCCTTTCATAAGATTGGAGAACTTTTCACACAGGATTGGATTCGTGCTTCCGAAGATAATGTCATCAACGTAGATTTGTACCAAAAGAATATGATCATCATCTTTTATACGAAAGAGTGTTTTATCAACCACTCCTTTCGTGAAGCCACAGTTGATAAGAAAGTATGAGAGAGTATCATACCAAGCTCGTGGAGCTTGTTTTAAGCCATAAAGAGCCTTTTTAAGATGATATACCTTTTCAAGCTCATTATTGATTGCAAAGCCAGGTGGTTGCTCAACATAAACTTCTTCTTCAAGAAGTCCGTTTAAGAAGGCACTCTTGACGTCCATTTGATAGACTTTGAAGTTCTTATAGGCTGCAAAAGCTAGGAATATGCGAATAGCTTCCAATCTAGCTACAGGGGCGAAGGTTTCATCAAAATCAATACCTTCTTCTTGACAATACCCCTTAGCAACAAAACGAGCTTTGTTCCTAACAATGAGCCCGTCTTCACTCATTTTGTTTCTAAACACCCATTTAGTTCCAATGACATTCTGATGAGATGGTCTCAGGACAAGTTCCCATACCTCATTTCGTTCAAATTGATGGAGTTCTTCTTGCATGGCTATTACCCAGTCAGGGTCTTTTAGAGCTTCTTCTATGGTTTTTGGTTCCATTTGTGACAGAAAACATGCCATCATACTTTCGTGCAAAGAGGCTCTTGTTCTTACACCTTCTTGGATATTTCCAATAACCTGATCTGATGGATGATCTTTTAACCATCGAAGGTCTGGTTCAAAAGCATCTTGTTGATTTCGAGTATCCATTTCAGGAATATAAGGTAGATCAATGTAAATCATTGGTTCAGATGTTGTGATAGATGTAGGATCATTCTATTGAATTCCAACCTTTTCTTGAGACATAGGTTCGGGTTCAGGAACCTTTAGTTGATATTTTGTGTAAGACGAGAGTATGTCTTCTTCGTCTGAGGTATTTTCGTCAACAGGTTCCCGAGACTTTTGATTTGTCTTGATTGATGTTTTACATCCTGATGGGTTCATCTCAGATTGTTCATCAAACTTGACATGAATAGATTCCTCAATTACCATCGTTCGCTTGTTTAGAACTCTGAATGCTTTGCTAACAGGGGAATATCCCATGAATAGCCCTTCATCAGCTCTTTCATCAAACGCTTTTAGATGATTCTTTCCGTTGTTGTGTATGAAGCACCTGCAAACAAAGACATGAAAATAACCGATACTAGGAGTTTTACCTTTCCATAGCTCATATGGTGTCTTGTTGTGAGATTTGTTGATCAAGGATCTATTTTGTGTATAGCATGCCGTGTTTATGGCTTCAGCCCAAAATCTCTTAGGTAGTATTGAGTGAGAGATCACCGTTCGTGAAGCTTCTTTCAAGGTTCTGTTTCTTCTTTCGGCTACTCCGTTTTGCTGTGGAGTTCGTGCTGCCGAAAGTTGGTGGAAAATTCCATTTTGCGCACAAAATTCCTTTATGACTTTGTTGACAAATTCCGTTCCCTGATCTGATCTTATTCGTATTATTTTGAGCTCCTTTTCTGTTTGAAGTTGTCTCAAAAGATTTGGAAGAGCTGTTTCTGTTTCATTCTTCTTCTTCAAGAAAAGCACCCATGTATATCTTGTGTAGTCATCTACTATAACAAGAGTATACTTTCTTCCACTCAAACTTGTTGGATCAACTGGTCCAAAGAGATCCATATGTAGAAGGCTTAGAGATCGAGAGTTTGCATCTACATCTTTTGACTTGAAGGATAACTTGAATTGTTTTCCTTTTTGACATGCCTCACATATTTTATCTTTCGTGTAAGATGCTTCGGGTAGCCCTCTTACAAGATTTCTCTTGGCAAGCTTGTTTATCGTCTTCAAGTTCAGATGACTTAGTTTGTTGTGCCATTCTTGATTGAGATCTGCATTACTTTTGGCTACAAGGCAAACGTTAGCATTAGAAGAATTTAAAGATAATACATACATATTCTTCTTTCGTTGTCCCGTTAAAGCTGTGTTGTTATCTTTCGTGTGCACGATTTTGCATACGTCTTTGAGAAATTCTACTTTGTATCCTTTGTCACAAAATTGACTTGTGCTTAGAAGATTGAATTTCAGTCCTTCAACATAAGAAACATCTTGAATTGTTATTCCCTTGTTGATGATGTCCCCTTTTCCACGAGTTTTGCCGCTATTTTCACCTCCAAAGATAACTTTGGGTCCATCTAATTCCTTAAAGTTGCTCAACATTGATTTGTCACCAGTCATATGTCTTGAGCATCCACTATCAATATACCATATGACCTGTTTTTCCTGCATCAAAGATTATGTGTTTTTAGGTACCCATTTAGTTTCGGGTCCTTGGTGGTTAGCAGTCAACTTTGGAACCCACATCAACCTAGAGTATCCACCACTACTCATCTTCGGTCCTCTATATCCATTGGATGTACGATAATCATAATGGATGCTGGCAAAGACTTTAGCAGTATATTTCTTACGTTGATCTTCCTGAGGAGGATTTTCATAATGCTTGAGATGATTGGTTTGTTTACGCAGATGAATCATTTCAAATACTGCTCTTGGGAGAGGTTCTGCGTAATTAAACCAATCTTCTTCTGATGGCCCAGTCCATCCATTGCCATACCCAGATCTTTTGAAGGATCTTTCGGGTTGTCTGATTTGTCCGCTTTTTGAGATTCCTTGTGCAGGATTCTTTCGTGTGAGTTTCGGACGATATTGCCTCCGGTTAACATTCGTTTTTATTGGATTGAGTGTTCCAGTTAGGCTGACCCCTTCTATGGCGTAGATTCTGTTTATTGCCATTTGGTCCATTCCTTTTGACATAGATTTGTCTAGGATTGCCATTACTAGATTTCTTCTTTCCAGATTCCACAATTCGTTGTACAGCCGTACCTTTCGGTTGGCTTGTTGATTGTGGTGTTTTGACATTGTTAACTACCATCATAGGCTCAGACACCTGGGTGGGCCCTTGAACAAATGCGGTCTCAAAGCTTTCGTGTGAATATGCATTCGTGGATTTGTTCAGTTCGACTTGTGAAGAGGAGCTGGGGTTGAAACCAATTCCAGTTCTTTCCCCGGGCAGTCTGGATTCATTCATCATTCTATCCATTAGGTTGGATGAATTGTTGAATTTATCCAAAACTTCAAGCAGTTCTTGCTCTCTCTTCTCTTTTGCTGTGCACTGCTCCTTTAGAGCGAGAACATCTTTCTCAAGCTGCTCCTTAGCAATGACTAGCACATTGTTCTCAATACGAACTTGCTTTAGTTCATTATAGCTAAGCATGAGCCGAGAGTTCTCCTCCTTGAGTTTGGAGTAAGTGCTATTTATCACATTGAACCTCCTTATCATTTCGGTGACAGATTCATTGGAGGTAAGACTTCTCACAGAACTCGACTCAGCTGAATAACAAGAAGATGAATGAGAATTTACCTCGTCTTCATCTGCCATGAGACATAGTTCGTCTAACTCTTGACTGAATAGGCATAGCAGTCCTTTCTCCTCATCAGTGCTTTCGTCTTCTGAGCTAGAGCTTGAGGAGCTACTTTCGGTTGCGATTGTGTCAGAAGTTTCGTTCACTACCATTGCCTTCCTTCTTCCTTCCTTTCTGGAGTTTGATGATTCAGGTTTGTCGCTTCTTTTATATCTTTCTCCAGTCTCTTTTGAAGGACTTGTGGTTGCATTGTTATCTTGATGTTTGCTTACTATGGGATGTGGACAGTTCGCCTTGAAGTGTCCTGGCTTTCGGAAATTATAGTACAGTTGCTGAGAGTCCATGGATTCAGTTTTTGAGGTTTGAGGGATGTTCTCGTGCTTCTTTCGGTGGCTCGAACGTTGTGGGTCTTGAAAGTTGTTCTTTCTCATGAATCTTTTCATTTTCCTGACAAATAGTGCATATTGTTCATCAGATAAAAAATCAAAAGAGTTAGATTTTGACCTGTTGGATGTTGATCCTGATTGATTTGCCACGAGAGTAATGTTTCTTGTTTCTGAATCTTCGACATCTTTCGGTTCATTGTTGAACTCATAAGCTTTGAGATCACTGAAAATTTTGGCAGTGCTTGTTGTTTTCATATCTCGACTGTCCCTCATTGCAATAACCTTCATTTCCCATGATTTAGGTAGACCACGAAGGATTTTCAGATTCATTTCCTTCTCAGCAAGTTCTTTTCCAAGATCTGATAAATCGCCCATCAGTATGGTGAATCTGAGTTCCATATCCATGATTGATTCATTTGGCAGCATTTTGAAATCTTCAAATTTTTTCATAGCCATTGTCAGCTTGTTGTCCTTTTCTTGCTCGTCTCCTTCTCCCAAACTCATTAGAACATTCCATACTTCCATAGCATTCTTGCATTTTCGGACTCTGGGAAACAGGGAATCATCCAAAGAGTTGTAGAGAATATTTCTTGCTACATTGTTCAGATTCGCTCTTGTTCTTTCTTCCGAGGAGTACTGGTCTTTTGGCTTTAGTATCATTTGTGGAGCTCCTGCTCCCTGTGCGGCTGCTTGAGCATTCGCCATCATGATTGTGATTGGTCCGGTTGTTATGACATCCCACATTTCATCATGAATAGAGCATAGGAGAGCCTGCATTCTTAACTTCCAGTCATCAAATATAGCAAGACTAAATGCAAGTTGCTTGGAGCGATGAGCATGTTCCTTTTCCATTTTTAAGTAAAAACGTGCAAAGAAAAATATACAAGATTTTCAAGAGATTTTTGAAAGAGGATCTACCAGGCAGTAAATGCAAAGCCTTTACCGATCAAGGTATTGGCTCTGATACCACTTGATGGTCCCGATAGAGTGAGATGAGAGTCTAGAGGGGGGGGGGGGGGGGGTGAATAGACTCTTTTCGTTAGAAGCCCTAAACGTCACCTTTCGGTGTCTTGGCGTAGCGGATAAGATAGATTCGTTTTAGATACTTTGCACGAGTTTGCGTAATTAGACAAACTTTCGGTAAAGATGATAAAGAAATGATATGAATGCAAAAAAGAAAAGCGTAAGTAAAGAGATAGAGGAGACACGGGATTTTATAGTGGTTCGGCCAACGTTGCCTACTCCACTCTTCTTCCACAACTGTTGGAAGGATTGCACTATCACTCTTAGTACAAATACACAAAGACTTCCTTGATCACTAAGCCGGACAGCCTTCGTAGGTTTTTCAACTCCTCGAGTTTACTCCGCCTCTATCAACTTCTTCTCCTGAGTTGAGGTTGGTAGAAAATGATTTCTTGAATTCTCCAACGATGAGGTCTTGACTTTGAGATATGATTGCTTTAAACAGATGTCAAGACTTCCTTGAGGTGTAAGACAAACGATCAATAGTTTTCTTCAAGTAACTTAGCACCTCAAAACTGGTTCACAAAAGCTTTTAGTAAATTATAGGTTTTTTAAGAGCTTTTGTAAGAGAGTAAGTCGAGTGAGAATGAACCAGCACCTTCTTAGTTGATGAAGGTGGGTTTAGATAGGTGATGAAAATTCATCCGTTGGAGGGAGATGAAATTTTCGAACCTTTTAACCATTGGACAAGGACCGGGGAGCTTCATGCATTAAATGCTCCATTAATGAGGTTGTACCATGTAGCCGTTGAAGGTATGGAAAGCATTAGGGTTTTGTCCTTTAGTTTCAGGAGAAGATACATCTTCATTTAATGCTCCTTGAGAAGTGTGTCCCATAAGATGAAGTCCTTATAGTCCTAGAATGTTGTCAAATCAGACAGGTAGAACATTCTTCTCGTTGTTGAAGAGAAGTAATGTTTGATAAAGATCGTCTTTTCACAAAACTGTCCTTTCGTGCTTGTTGACAACTCCTGCTTGACTCTCGTTGTTGTTCTTTATGTCTCGTGTCTTTTTTCGCCTTGGAGACCCTAACATCTAATCATAACTCATTTTCGTGTGTTTGTCTAGCTTAACACGAATTACAGAGGAGTTATGGCAACTCTCGTCTAGGACGAAAGCAGCGATTGAAAAAGCTAATAGTTAGGGGTCTACTTTTCTACATTACATTGGTATCATCAAAATCCTAATACAATGTTTCTAACAATTTATAATTATAAAATTTAGTCACTAGTTTCAATTGATGATATATACAAACTTATGGAAGTAAATTTTGAAGAGTTCAAATTTCTGACCTTGTTTTCAAACTTTAAATCGTTGTGACGTGTAATTTGATTTTTTTTTCTCTATCTTATAATATCAAGACAGTTATATATCTAAAAAAGTAAAATTATCTATAAAAAAATACTTCTATGACATAAAATTCCTAATTTGTAAGGCCTTCCACACATGGTAGACAACAAGTTTCTGTCCGAATGTTGTTGCAGTGGAACTATTAGTATGAAACTTGTGAGTTCAAATGTCACTAGTCGCTAGAGGAAGGACTTGAACCTTTGACCTTGTGGTTAACAGCCACACGCTCTAACCAACTGAGCTACTCCAGCAAACATTAAAGAATATTTTTTTAAAGAAATAATGAAACCTAATTGCGGCCCTAAGATCACATATTTAATTAAAGTCAGAACTAAAATGGACCATTATTCTTCTTTCTTTTTTTTTTTAATGCCCATGATGATTTACAAGGTACTATATGTTCTATACTTTCTCAAACATTTTCAAACAAAAAATCTAAGGCCCCACCGTAGGTAACTGTGATGTCATTACCCGAAATGGTAGTTGGCACAATCAACCAATCTGAATAGCCACATATCTTAATTTGAGGCTCACCATACACAACCCAACCTTAACCTTATACCCATAATATAATGTGGTAAGTTTCACAACATTAATAAAAATTTGAAGTGTATATTTTTAATTATAAAATTTAGTCACTAGTTTCAATTGATGATATATACAAACTTATGGAACTAAATTTTGAAGAGTTCAAATTTCTGACCTTGTTTACAAACTTTAAATCGTTGTGACTTATAATTTGAATTTTTTTTCTCTATCTTATAGTATCAAGACAGTTATATAACTAAAAAAGTAAAATTATCTATAAAAAAATACATCTATGACATAAAATTCCTAATTTGTGAGCCTTCCATACAGTGGAACTATTAGTATAAAATTGGTGAGTTCAAATTTCGCTAAACGCTAGAGGAAGGAGTTGAACCTTCAACCTTGTGGTTAACAGCCACACCCTCTAACCAACTGAGCTACTCCAGCAAATATTAAAAAACATATTTTTTTTTAAAAAGAAATATTGAAACCTAATTGCGTCCCTAAGATCACATATATTTAATTAAAGTCGGAACTAAAATGGACCATTATTCTTCTTTCTTTTTTTTTTTTTAATGCCCATGATGATTTACAAGGTAGTATATGTTCTATACTTTCTCAAACATTTTCAAACAAAAAATCTAAGCCCCCACCGTAGGTAACTGTTGGTCCCGAAAGGGTGGCGAGAAGTCTAGAGGGGGGGGGGGGGTGAATAGACTTCTCTAACTTTTCAAACATTCTTCGAAAACACACAAGGAAAATAACACTTTGATAATTTCAACTCTAAGTAACAAGCATCAACAAGATAAACAACTTAGAGCGTGCAGCGGAATTGATAGCGGTAAAGTGTTATGCTTATAAGTGCTGTGCTCAAGGAGATATTCTAAACATGCAACACCTTAGAAACACTTGATATGGTTCAAGGATGATGTACGTAAAGTTTGGCTTGCATGCATACGTGGGAACTATCACACCCAGACATATAAAGATAAGCGATAAATCGTAATTGGGTTAGTTCGCATTAGAATAAGCATGCATGAAATGTATGAGCAGTAAGTAAACAGAGAGAGAGATTTATAGTGGTTCAGAGGTGGTGTAATCCTCCTAGTCCACTCTTCTCCTTTCACTTCAAGGAGGAAATTCACTATTCTTCGATCACCCAGATACAATAGTGAATAAGTGTCCACCGACACTTCTCCGAGTGCTTCGCACAAAGCTACACTCCTCCAAGGTTTTTCGCAAGCTCCTCTTGTTACTCCGCCATCCCGAGTACTTCGCACCAAGTTGTACTCCTACACCACGAGAACTACGCACAAAGCTACGTCCTCCAAGGGTTTTCACAAGCTCTTCTTGTTACTCTGCCCTTCACCACGAGTGCTACGCACAAAGCTACACTCCACCAGGGTTTTTCACTCTCTCTAGTTACTCCACCCTCTTTCTACACTCAGTAGAGAATATTACAAAGAAATAAAATTTCTCTCCCACTCAGACTTGAATTTTATTCTATGAAGCTCTGTTTCCCCCTTTTTCGGCTAATAAAGAATATAGCTTGTTTATTTTAGCCGTTGTTCAAGTTTTTGAACTGTTCAATCTCTTTAGGGTTTTTCTTGCTTAACTGCTCTCTTCTCTTTTCACTGCTACTTGTCTTCAAGTCTGCTTGGACAATTTATAGCTAGTAAAAGCTATTTGCCCGTTGATCAACTTTTGATCTTGATCGTCCATTTTGAATTGTAGTTGATCAAATAATATTGTCAACTTGATCTGAAATATTAGGTAGATGTAATTTCTCCTTTTGTCAGATGATTTGAATAATTTGTCCGTTGCCGTTTCTTGAATTTTGTAGCCTCCAGAATTTGAATAAATTCGGCGCGGCAATCTTTGACATTTCTGGTCCTTCACAAATACTCTGACATGTCAAGTTGATCAAATAATTTATCTGCTGATTCTTGCTTGAGTATAAAATAATTTCTCCGCGAATCAGCCTTCTTTGAGCGTCTCCGGTTCCACCGTAAAAACTTGATGTTTAGATGAAACTATATCAGTTATTTTCTCCTTCATGATCCTTGTAAAATAATATACTGGAACCTCTGTAAAAACTTCACAGTTGTTCATGGTGAGATGCTCTGTTTCGAATTTCTAGCTTGGTTCACCATACTTGGTGTGTTTTTCCATATGGTGCATGGCTTTTGTGAGACTTGAGCATTTTACTTAGTCTCCATATTCTTAGCTAGTCTCCAATACACTCAGGCTAGTCTCTCATACGGTTTGGTATACTTTGAGCTAGTCTCCCATACGGTATACGGTCCACGGTCCAATTTACTTGACCTTGAGCTAGTCTCCCATACTGTCCAAGCTAGTCTCCCATACGGTATACGGTCTCATACGGATAGAGCTAGTCTCCCAAGCTTAAAAATGCTTCACTTGAGATTTGAACTTAGGATCATTTGGCATAGCTCACACGTGTTTCATCCAATTCCTCTAACATGGTTCTTGGCGACTTATCCGCATCATAATTGTGTTAAGCTATAATCCCGCTTAACATCTAAAATCAACATGTGATTTTCCAGACTTGTACATGGGTTGCATGATATGGGTACACCATACTCCGTAGACTCAACCTGACTCAAATAGAATAAAAATGGGGACTAATTGATTTTTCAAAAATACATTCGGCTCATCAAAATTTACAATATTTTCCTAACAGTAAGTGTGATGTCATTACACGAAATGGTAGTTGTCACAATCAACCAATCTGAATAGCCACATATCTTAATTTGAGGCTCACCATACACAACCCAACCTTATCCTTATACACATAATATAATGTGGTAAGTTTTACAACATCAATAAAAATTTGAAGTGTATATTTATAATTAAAATAAGTTCAGTCACTAGTTTCAATTGATGATATATACATACTTATGGAAGTAAATTTTGAAGAGTTCAAATTTCAGACCTTGTTTACAAACTTTAAATCGTTGTGACGTGTATTATGAATTTTTTTTCTCTATCTTACAATATCAAGACAGTTATATAACTAAAAAAGTAAAATTATCTATAAAAAAATACTTCTATGACATAAAATTTCTAATTCGTGAGCTTTCGATACAAGCTAGACAACAAGTTTCTGACCGAGTGCTGTTGCAATGGAACTATTAGTGTGAGACTTGTGAGTTCAAATTTCGCTAGTCACTAAACGAAGGACTTGAACCTTCAACCTTGTTGCTATCAGCCACACCCTCTAACCAATTAAGCTACTCCAGCAAACATTAAAAAATATATATTTTTTAAAAAGAAATAATGAAACCTAATTGCGGCCCTAAGATCACATATTTAATTAAAGTCGGAACTAAAATGGACCATTATTCTTCTTTCTTTTTTTTTTTTAATGCACATGATGATTTACAAGGTAGTATATGTTCTATACTTTCTCAAACATTTTCAAACAAAAAATCTAAGCCCCCAACGTAGGTAACTGTGATGTCATTACACGAAATGGTAGTTCGCACAATCAACCAATCTGAGTAGCCACATATCTTAATTTGAGGCTCACCATACACAACCCAACCTTAGCCTTATACACATAATATAATGTGGTAAATTTTGATGACTAGTTTCAATTGATGACATATACAAACTAATGGAAGTAAATTTTGAAGAGTTCAAATTTCTGACCTTGTTTACAAACTTTAAATCGTTGTGACGTGTAATTTGAATTTTTTTTTCTCTATCTTATAATATCAAGACAGTTATATAACTAAAAAAGTTAAATTATCTATAAAAAAATACTTCAATGACATAAAATTCCTAATTTGTGAGCCTTCCACACAAGCTAGACAACAACTTTCTGTCCGAGTGTTGTTGTAGTGGAACTATTAGTATGAAACTGGTGAGTTCAAATGTCAATAGTCGCTAAAAAGAAGGACTTGAACCTTCGACCTCGTCGTGGTTAACAGCCACAAACTCTTACCAACTGAGCTACTCCAACAAACATTAAAGAATATTTTTTTTTAAAGAAATAATGAAACCTAATTGCAGCCCTAAGATTACATATTTATTTAAGGAGGAAATTCACTATTCTTTGATAACCCAGATACAATAGTGAATAAGTGTCCACCGACACTTCTCCGAGTGCTTCGCACAAAGCTACACTCCTCCAAGGTTTTTCGCAAGCTCCTCTTGTTACTCCGCCATCCCGAGTACTTCGCACCAAGTTGTACTCCTACACCACGAGAACTACGCACAAAGCTACGTCCTCCAAGGGTTTTCACAAGCTCTTCTTGTTACTCTGCCCTTCACCACGAGTGCTACGCACAAAGCTACACTCCACCAGGGTTTTTCACTCTCTCTAGTTACTCCACCCTCTTTCTACACTCAGTAGAGAATATTACAAAGAAATAAAATTTCTCTCTCACTCAGACTTGAATTTTATTCTATGAAGCTCTGTTTCCCCCTTTTTCGGCTAATAAAGAATATAGCTTGTTTATTTTAGCCGTTGTTCAAGTTGTTGAACTGTTCAATCTCTTTAGGGTTTTTCTTGCTTAACTGCTCTCTTCTCTTTTCACTGCTACTTGTCTTCAAGTCTGCTTGGACAATTTATAGCTAGTAAAAGCTATTTGCCCGTTGATCAACTTTTGATCTTGATCGTCCATTTTGTATTGTAGTTGATCAAATAATATTGTCAACTTGATCTGAAATATTAGGTAGATGTAATTTCTCCTTTTGTCAGATGATTTGAATAATTTGTCCGTTGCCGTTTCTTGAATTTTGTAGCCTCCAGAATTTGAATAAATTCGGCGCGGCAATCTTTGACATTTCTGGTCCTTCACAAATACTCTGACATGTCAAGTTGATCAAATAATTTATCTGCTGATTCTTGCTTGAGTATAAAATAATTTCTCCGCGAATCAGCCTTCTTTGAGCGTCTCCGGTTCCACCGTAAAAACTTGATGTTTAGATGAAACTATATCAGTTATTTTCTCCTTCATGATCCTTGTAAAATGATCCTTGTAAAATAATATACTGGAACCTCTGTAAAAACTTCACAGTTGTTCATGGTGAGATGCTCTGTTTCGACTTTCTAGCTTGGTTCACCATACTTGGTGTGTTTTTCCATATGGTGCATGGCTTTTGTGAGACTTGAGCATTTTACTTAGTCTGCATATTCTTAGCTAGTCTCCATTCCAAGCTAGTCAAGCTAGTCTCCAATACACTCAGGCTAGTCTCTCATACGGTTTGGTATACTTTGAGCTAGTCTCCCATACGGTATACGGTCCAATATACTTGACCTTGAGCTAGTCTCCCATACGGTATACGGTCCAAGCTAGTCTCCCATACGGTTAGAGCTAGTCTCCCAAGCTTAAAAATGCTTCACTTGAGATTCAAACTTAGGATCATTTAGCATAGTTCACACACGTTTCTTCCAACTCCTCTAGCATAGTTCACACACGTTTCTTCCAACTCCTCTAGTATAGTTCACACACGTTTCTTCCAACTCCTCTAGCATAGTTCTTGGTGACTTATCCGCATCATAATTGTGTTAAGCTATAATCCCGCTTAACATCTAAAATCAACATGTGATTTTCCAGACTTGTACATGGGTTGCATGATATGGGTGCACCATACTCCGTAGACTCAACCTGACTAAAATAGAATAAAAATGGGGACTACTTGATTTTTCAAAAATACATTCGGCTCATCAAAATTTACAATATATTCCTAACAATTTCTCCCTTTTTGATGATGCCGAAACTTATACCCAAGTCATTTTGGCTTTGTCAATTTTGAAAAATGATTTCTTTTATTCGATTTTATTTCGACTAGCCAATTGACGGGTTTAACAAATTTAAGACCTAGAGATTTTAATTTTGGACGGTCCTAAACGTATATTGAGACTATAACGCGGGGTTGCGTATTGATTTTTATCTTTTAATTTTTTTTTCTCTTTCAATTTTATTTTCTCAATTATACGCATCACATGCAATTACTAAGTCCAATTTAAAATCTTGTGACATAAAAGCACAAAATAAATAAATTAACTAGGACTTACTTCGTATGGTACGAAATATTTTCATCATGCAATTTCAACCCATTTTAGCTTAGCATATATTGGATGTCAAAACAAATGTGCTAGCTAAAATAAATTATACACCAAAAATTGAATTTGACAAACAACTTTGTTACCTCCCTTTCAACTTCGCATTGATGAACTCTCTCAACTTCTTGAAGTCCTTTTCTAGCTCTTTGTGTTGATAGGGTGCGGTCACTTGCCCGGTGACATAGTTGCCGTACGCTTCCCTAATGTTGTTCCCTTTCAATACTCCTGCTTCATGCCAGAAAATACATTCATCAAATGTTCGGCCGTCACATATTTGTTCACTACGGTGTCCGAATTTCGTTTGAAGTTCTTGCAATTTTTGAATCCTTGTTGCAATTGGCTTCGGCATTGGAGGCGTTGGAGCAATCGGCGTCGGTGGCAACACTCCTAGAGATGTAGAACTTGGGCTCGGACAAGTTCCTCTAAGGTAATCAATCATACTTACACGGCTTGGAGCTCTTGGTGGTGTTGGTCGAATTAGTTCAACTATTGGTCCTCTTGGAGCTCTTGGTTGTGTGTACGCATAAGCTTGTGGCACAAAATGACGTGCCAATCCTTCCCCCTTTTCGGCAGCATCTATGAATCGTTGAAAGCTCTTGATGGAAGAATCTTGCTTGTCACGCACTCCCTCTAGAAGATCCATGTGAATACGCGATTGAGTTAGTAAACCTTGCACTTGTTGTTCCAAAAGTTTGAGCCTCGACGTAGTATCGGACCCATGCTTTCCCATTTCATTGAACAACTTCATCACATCTTTCTTCAATTCATCTTTGGCCGTGTCAATTTCGGTTTTTAATAGGCCCTGCCTATTAAACAATTGTTGAGCACGATCCACCATCTCCTTGTGATAATCATCAAGTTTTGTGTCCATTGCCTCCATCTTTGTGTTCAATTCACCCGTAGATCTTTGTACAATACCCCTAAGATCCCCAACAATTTCTTCTCTCAAGGCTTGTGCATTGAACAATTGTTCTCTTTGAACGGGTTGATGTGGAATCGGCAAGGGGTGTACAAAATCATCTTGTGGTGTGGTGATCATTGTGTCGGCAAGATTTGCTTCGGCTTCTTCGGTGTTGTAGCAAATCATCAATGTATTTCGGATCCTTGGATGATCTTGATCGTAGAGTTCACAAGTAATTGGCAATGTAGGCAAATTCCGTGCTTCATCTAAATTCAAGGAAACCCCTTGACTTGGTGCATTTCCTTCTTCACGAATAGACTCCATAACCTCCGTTATGGGATGTGGAAAGTAAGACTCAAAGCTCAAATTTTCATCTCCAAAATTCGCAGGATATGGATCAAATGCCACGATCTCTACACCATCATTTCTCGCCAAAGATCCCTCTCCGGGTCCTCTTCGGGTATCTTCTAAAGACATAGCGGTGGCACGACGAATATCATTTGAATCAAACTCTCCTAAAGACTCTTCAGTTGTGGCTTCAACCATCACTCCCTTTTCGGTTCTCTTCTTCCTAGCAAGCTTAGTCAAAAAGTGAGACTTAATCACCGAAAGTCGGGTAGCTTTAGCAAGATCACGTGTTCCTAACCAATTCAACACCATTTCTTCCCTTTCCATGGTATTCGGCCCTATTGATTCGGCTAGCAAGTTGTGATCCCCTAATCTCCATGCTCTCCATTCTAGTGCTCTTTTAAACTCCTCCAAAAGTGCACTATCCGCCCCAATTGTGGATATCTCATCATCACTTCCAACTTCAATTTGATCATTCTCAACAACATTCACTTCAAATCTATTTGCCTCAACAAACCCGTGGCTCTCAAGGATAATTGGGTTTGGATTTTGAGTGGTTAAGGGTCTTGAGATTGGGTGGCTATTTTGCTCTTCATTTGATCTAACGGCATGGGTGTTTGAACCTTCATGACTTGGTTCTCGGATATATTGTTTAAGGTTTTGGAAGGGGTTGGGCAATTTTCTTTTTCGGGTGGGTTTTGGTAGGCTTGTGGGTAAGGAGGGATTTTTAGGTTCATTGGAGTTGGGTGGCCGAAAGAGGTAGCTATGGTTTGTAATATGCTTGGCTTTGGTAAGGGTGACATTCTTGGTTCTCAAAATCTCACCAACGGCAAACCCGTAACCGATCTCCTGTTGAAACCATCCATCCACCAACGGCTTGGCCTTCCTAATAGACTCACACAACCTTCCAAACATAAAGGCACCCCAATCCACACAAATATTGTTCAAGATAATATCCATAATCAACAATTTTTCTTTTGACAACTTGTCACGGCAATGATACCGGGATTCTACACATTTATGAACAATGTCCAACAACAATCCATAATCCTTCTTCAAATCTCTTTTGTTACCATTAACCTTCGGAGATAGCGGTGCGTTTGCATCGCGTACCTCCGCCCAAATGGCATTGGCATCATGCACATGATTTTCTACCCTCAAATTCGATTCAACAAGATTAAACATCCTCCGAAAATCATCGAGATTAATTTCTACATCAACACCTTTGATCATAGAAATCATTGAGCCATTTTCTATTCTAGCATTCATGTATAATTCGGTCACCTCATCTTTATAGAAACCAACATATCTAAAAGTGCAAAAATTTAACAACCCACAAGATTCGAGAGAGTTGATAATTTTTACCCCAATAGATTTGTCCTCCACTTGTTTGTTGAAGTCGGTGACATCTAGAATCATCCCGCTTAGTACACGGCTAGATTTCCTTGTTCCTCCGGTTGTGAATGACTCTATTTCCACTTGATTAATCTCCATTTGAGTAGAAAAAGAATTTAGAAATTTTTTGGGTGCAAGATTGAGTGTTTCGGCAGTGAGGTCCGAAATAAGATAGAAGGGATGGGTTTTTGGATTGTGAGGTTATTTGGGTAGGATTTTGGGTTTGGGTGATGGGTTTTAGTGTGTAGAAGATTTTTGTGTAGAGAAATTAGAGTGGGTGTTTGAGTGTTGGGAGATTCTTGGCTTTTTCTTGTGCTATATTTTCCGGCCGGCGAGAGAGAGGAGGAGGAAAAAGACTTTGAGTTCTTCTAGATTTTTAATTCTACCCGTTAGAATTGAGGGAGAAGGGTGAGAAATTACTCTTTTGCCCTCTAGTGGGTAGAGAGAGAGTATTGATCTCTTTGAGGATAAATTCGACCTTCCACATGATTTAAATTTGCCAGCTCAGATTTTTATACTCCATTTGTGAGTACATGGCGCCAAAAATTGTGCTTCAAATAACCGCCAACCTGGAGCAAATCAAAAAATCTCGAACACAATCTGTTAGACCAATAAATACACTCCAGATTAATATTATTATTTCAATTTCATATTTCAATAAAGCTAATTTTCTGAAAAGAAACCTGATAAAAATAAATTGATCAGACAGATACCTAATATCTGAAAAGAATTTCAAGTTCCCAAAACAATTAAATCTTTTGACTTTCTAAAATTGGGCCTAACTTATTTGACTTTTGAATCTTCAAAATGTGCAAGCACTCATCAGAATACATCTTCCTTATCATGCAAACGCAAATAGCTATATTCCCCCTAAATATATGCAATTTCATCAAAATTAACCCAATTAAAAAGAACATTCCCCCTAAATTACATACTAATCTCAAATTAATCTAATTAAACACATTTAGCAAACAAATTACACAAATCAATTATGCTAAAACGTGACAAATTAAATAGACATACGTATCACATAAATAAATCGCAAATTTAGGTACGCAGTTTTCGTAAGATAAAGTTATAACACATTTAGGTACATACAAATTTTACGAAAACATGTACACAATTAAACATATATCATACGTACATACCAATTCAAATTAAAACACATAGGTCACATAGATTTCATGCAATACACACAGTACGTATCAAAATTAACAAAAATTAAGAGTTAAGGAATTGCTTAGCTCATTTCGATCATTCCCATTTCATGCCTTAGAGTTGCAAAACGAGATTCACACAACGGCTTTGTGAGAATGTCGGCAATTTGATTCTCCGTGGGAACATGATCGATTTTCAAATCTTTCTTTTCGACGTGGTCTCGGATAAAATGGTGTCGAACGTCAATATGCTTGGTTCGCGAATGAAGCACCGGATTTTGGGTTATGGCGATTGCACTTGTATTATCGCATAAAATGCTAACATTTTCGCTCTTAATCCCATAGTCCAATAATTGTTGCTTCATCCACAAGATTTGTGCACAACAACTCCCAACTGCAATATATTCGGCTTCGGCAGTGCTCGTAGCTATGGAGTTTTGCTTTTTGCTGAACCAAGAGACCAATCTTCCCCCTAAGAACTGGCATGTCCCTGAGGTACTTTTTTGGTCTATTTTACAACTTGCAAAATCTGAATCTGAATAACCAGTTAGTGTAAAATCTCCTACTTTGGGATACCATAATCCCACACTGATTGTTCCTTTTGAGATATCGAATTATCTTCTTGGTTGCAATCAAATGACTCTCTTTGGGCTTTGATTGGAATCTTGCACATACGCCAACCGAGTAGGATATGTCCGGTCTGCTTGCGGTTAAGTATAGTAACAATCCAATTATCCCTCGATACATTGTTTGATCGACGTCATTTCCTTCATCATCTTTATCCAATTTTTGAGATGTACTCATGGGAATTTTGACTGAGGATTTTCCATCTATGCCAAATTTCTTGATAAGATCTCTTGTGTACTTTGCTTGATTTTATGAAAATTCCTTCTTCAAGCTGCTTGACTTGCAGTCCCAAAAAAGTAATTTAATTCTCCCATCATACTCATCTCGAACCTGTTCTGCATGAGCTTAGAAAATTTCTCACATAAAGATTTATCAGTACTTCCAAAGATAATATCATCAACATAAATTTGTACTAATAAAATGTGATTATTTTCTTGAATTCTAAAGAGGGTTTTATCGACTAGACCTTTGGTGAATCCACAACTAACTAAGAACATTGACAAGGTGTCGTACCAAGCTCGCGGGAGCTTGTTTTAACCCATACCAATGCCTTCTTTAATTTGTAGACTTGATCACCAACGTCTTTTTACCTCAAAAACCAGGTGGTTTGTTCGACGTTAAACTTCTTCTTCAAGTAAGCCATTAAGAAATGCCGCTCTTTACGTCCATTTGAATATACCACGAAATTCTTGTGCGCTGCGATATGCTAGGAATATCCGGATTGCTTCGAGTCGTGCGACGGGGGCGAATGTCTCATCAAAATCAATGCCTTCTTCTTGTGAATACCCCTTCGCAACTAATATTGCTTTATTCCTAACAATGACGCCGTCTTCGTTTGCTTTGTTCCTAAAGACCCATTTAGTGCAATTACATTTGTGGTGCGTTGGTCTTGGAACAAGTTTCCATACGTCATTGCGCTTGAATTGATCTAATTCCTCTTGCATGGCATCTATCCAACTTGGATCGGCTAAAGCTTCATTAATTTCTTTTGGTTCCAGTTGAGATAGAAAGCATGAGAACATTGCATCTTGTTGTTGGTTCCTAGTAGATGATCGCGTCTTCACTCTGTCACTTGGATCTCCAATGACTAAGTCATGTGTGTGACTTCTTAGCCATTTTCGATTTGGTTGGAATTTGTTGGATTCTCAGAGTTTTCCTTCTTGATGTGATTCCACTTGTTGTGTATTAATGATGGTTGCATCTTCCGGGTTCAACTACTGGAATTTCTTCTTGTGCAATTTCAGTTGTGCGTGATATTTCGGGTATCACATTTGATATTGCCTCAATTTGGTGATCACCCATATCACTTGATTCTTCTACTTCCTGCAACACATTGTCTTCGAACAAATCATTAGATTTAATTAAATCACGATTACCTTCACCATTTTTGCCGTTATTGTCGTGATTTCATCGAACACAACGTGAATCGATTCTACTACCACCATTATTGATCTGTTGAATATTCTATATGCCTTGCTGGTAGATGAATATCCCAAGAATATTCCTTTATCCGCTCGCTCGTCAAAAGTCTTTAATTGAGACTTTCCATTAACAAGTACAAAACATTTACAACCAAATGTATGAAAATAGGTGAGATTGGGTTTTTCTCCCTTTCCATAATTCATAAGGTGTTTTGTTATAAGACTTGTGGATTAGACTGCGATTTTGAGTATAGCATGCCGTGTTAATTGCTGCCTAAAATCTTTTTGGTAGACCGGCGGCCGTTATCATGACTCGTGCGGCTTCCTTGAGTGTTCGATTTCTTCTTTCAGCTACACCATTTTGTTGCGGCGTTCGTGCGGCAGATAATTTGATGTAAAATTCCTTGTGAATTGCAGTAAGATTGAATCACTCTGTTCACGAACTCTGTTCCTCGATCGGTTCGTATTGTGCAATCTTCATGTCTTTTTCGGCTTGCAGTAGCTTCAATAGCTCTGGCAACTTTGATAAGACTTCATCCTTTTTCTTGATGAATATTGTCCATGTGTACCTGGAAAAATCATCAACAACAACCAAAGTATATTTCTTACCACTTATTTTCACTTACCACTTATACTTACTGGGTCTACTGGACCAAATAAATCCATGTGCAGTAGACTTAAGGGTCTTGATGTTGACTCTTGAGCTTTGACTTTGAATGATGCTTTGATTTGTTTTCTTTCTGGCATGCATCACAAATTTGATTTTTCTTGAACACAATGTTGGGTAGTCCTTCGACTATATTATTTCTTGCAAGCTTGTTGATGGTTTTGAAATTCAAATGATTTAGCCTTCTGTGCCATTCCCAACAAGCTTCATTCGAATTATTTGCCATCAAGCATACGGATTCCTTCGTTGTACTCCAATCCACAACATACATGTTTTTCTTTCTTGATCCCGCGAGTACGACTTCATTCGTAGATTCGTCCTTGACTTGACATTTGCCTTTGTAAAATTCTACGAGATATCCTTTGTCGCAAAATTGACTTGTACTAAACAAGTTGAATTTTAATCCTTCGACATAAGATACGTCATCAATTCGTAGACCATTTTTCACAATTGCGCCGGTTCCTTTTGTCATTCCATATCGATCGTTTCCACCAAACTACTTTTGGTCCTTCGATACTTTTGAACTCAACTAGACTAGCTTTATTGCCGGTCATATGTCGAGAGCAACCGCTATCGAAATACCAAACTTCCTGCGAGAAAGATTAATTATTTTTAGGTACCCATGCTTGATTGGGTCCTTTGTGTTAGTAATTTTTGGCATCCAAATCCACCTAGATCCCACTGATCCAAGAATAGGTGATCTGTAACCATTAAAAACATTATAATCATAGCACACTTTCGAATAATGATTCGGTGCAGGTTGGGAAGCAGATAGTTGCTTGATCCTATGAAAAAGAGCAAATCTGGACTTGGTCCATGGTTTGTCATCAAGCGACCAATCTTGTTCTGAGGGATATAATCTCCCAGCCCAATTCTCGGAATTCTTCCGATATTCCTATGAGGTTTTGTTGCACTAGACTCGTTGGTTCTCTTTGGAATACAAATTTTTGCCTTTTAAAAATTTGTTGCCTATCCGAGATATTAAATTTTTGATTCGGCTTTGCAACATTTTTCTTGGCATTTATTTGTTTACCAAACTCCTTGTCTCGTTGTGCTATACTGACTTTTCACAAATTTTACCACTGGAACTTTATTAATTAAAGTAGTAGTAGAATTAGTCAGTTTTACAGGGGTTTGAGAACATGATGGATCGTAGCCTAGTCTGGCTTTATCTCAAGCGGGTTTCTGCATATTTACCATTTTATCCATTATTTTGGATGAATTCGAAATGATGCGATTAC
>NW_017616592.1:1015000-1073556 GCF_001879475.1 Ipomoea nil | reverse complement strand
TCATTTTGGCTTTGTCAATTTTGAAAAATGATTTCTTTTATTCGATTTTATTTCGACTAGCCAATTGACGGGTTTAACAAATTTAAGACCTAGAGATTTTAATTTTGGACGGTCCTAACGTATATTGAGACTATAAACGCGGGGTTGCGTATTGATTTTTATCTTTTAATTTTTTTTTCTCTTTCAATTTTATTTTCTCAATTATACGCATCACATGCAATTACTAAGTCCAATTTAAAATCTTGTGACATAAAAGCACAAAATAAATAAATTAACTAGGACTTACTTCGTATGGTACGAAATATTTTCATCATGCAATTTCAACCCATTTTAGCTTAGCATATATTGGATGTCAAAACAAATGTGCTAGCTAAAATAAATTATACACCAAAAATTGAATTTGACAAACAACTTTGTTACCTCCCTTTCAACTTCGCATTGATGAACTCTCTCAACTTCTTGAAGTCCTTTTCTAGCTCTTTGTGTTGATAGGGTGCGGTCACTTGCCCGGTGACATAGTTGCCGTACGCTTCCCTAATGTTGTTCCCTTTCAATACTCCTGCTTCATGCCAGAAAATACATTCATCAAATGTTCGGCCGTCCGTCACATATTTGTTCACTACGGTGTCCGAATTTCGTTTGAAGTTCTTGCAATTTTTGAATCCTTGTTGCAATTGGCTTCGGCATTGGAGGCGTTGGAGCAATCGGCGTCGGTGGCAACACTCCTAGAGATGTAGAACTTGGGCTCGGACAAGTTCCTCTAAGGTAATCAATCATACTTACACGGCTTGGAGCTCTTGTGGTGTTTGGTCGAATTAGTTCAACTATTGGTCCTCTTGGAGCTCTTGGTTGTGTGTACGCATAAGCTTGTGCACAAAATGACGTGCCAATCCTTCCCCTTTTTCGGCAGCATCTATGAATCGTTGAAAGCTCTTGATGGAAGAATCTTGCTTGTCACGCACTCCCTCTAGAAGATCCATGTGAATACGCGATTGAGTTAGTAAACCTTGCACTTGTTGTTCCAAAAGTTTGAGCCTCGACGTAGTATCGGACCCATGCTTTCCCATTTCATTGAACAACTTCATCACATCTTTCTTCAATTCATCTTTGGCCGTGTCCAATTTCCGGTTTTTTAATTAGGGCCCTGCCTATTAACAATTGTTGAGCACGATCCACCATCTCCTTGTGATAATCATCAAGTTTTGTGTCCATTGCCTCCATCTTTGTGTTCAATTCACCCGTAGATCTTTGTACAATACCCCTAAGATCCCCAACAATTTCTTCTCTCAAGGCTTGTGCATTGAACAATTGTTCTCTTTGAACGGGTTGATGTGGAATCGGCAAGGGGTGTACAAAATCATCTTGTGGTGTGGTGATCATTGTGTCGGCCAAGATTTGCTTCGGCTTCTTCGGTGTTGTAGCAAATCATCAATGTATTTCGGATCCTTGGATGATCTTGATCGTAGAGTTCACAAGTAATTGGCAATGTAGGCAAATTCCGTGCTTCATCTAAATTCAAGGAAACCCCTTGACTTGGTGCATTTCCTTCTTCACGAATAGACTCCATAACCTCCGTTATGGGATGTGGAAAGTAAGACTCAAAGCTCAAATTTTCATCTCCAAAATTCGCAGGATATGGATCAAATGCCACGATCTCTACACCATCATTTCTCGCCAAAGATCCCTCTCCGGGTCCTCTTCGGGTATCTTCTAAAGACATAGCGGTGGCACGACGAATATCATTTGAATCAAACTCTCCTAAAGACTCTTCAGTTGTGGCTTCAACCATCACTCCCTTTTCGGTTCTCTTCTTCCTAGCAAGCTTAGTCAAAAAGTGAGACTTAATCACCGAAAGTCGGGTAGCTTTAGCAAGATCACGTGTTCCTAACCAATTCAACACCATTTCTTCCCTTTCCATGGTATTCGGCCCTATTGATTCGGCTAGCAAGTTGTGATCCCCTAATCTCCATGCTCTCCATTCTAGTGCTCTTTTAAACTCCTCCAAAAGTGCACTATCCGCCCCCAATTGTGGATATCTCATCATCACTTCCAACTTCAATTTGATCATTCTCAACAACATTCACTTCAAATCTATTTGCCTCAACAAACCCGTGGCTCTCAAGGATAATTGGGTTTGGATTTTGAGTGGTTAAGGGTCTTGAGATTGGGTGGCTATTTTGCTCTTCATTTGATCTAACGGCATGGGTGTTTGAACCTTCATGACTTGGTTCTCGGATATATTGTTTAAGGTTTTGGAAGGGGTTGGGCAATTTTCTTTTTCGGGTGGGTTTTGGTAGGCTTGTGGGTAAGGAGGGATTTTTAGGTTCATTGGAGTTGGGTGGCCGAAAGAGGTAGCTATGGTTTGTAATATGCTTGGCTTTGGTAAGGGTGACATTCTTGGTTCTCAAAATCTCACCAACGGCAAACCCGTAACCGATCTCCTGTTGAAACCATCCATCCACCAACGGCTTGGCCTTCCTAATAGACTCACACAACCTTCCAAACATAAAGGCACCCCAATCCACACAAATATTGTTCAAGATAATATCCATAATCAACAATTTTTCTTTTGACAACTTGTCACGGCAATGATACCGGGATTCTACACATTTATGAACAATGTCCAACAACAATCCATAATCCTTCTTCAAATCTCTTTTGTTACCATTAACCTTCGGAGATAGCGGTGCGTTTGCATCGCGTACCTCCGCCCAAATGGCATTGGCATCATGCACATGATTTTCTACCCTCAAATTCGATTCAACAAGATTAAACATCCTCCGAAAATCATCGAGATTAATTTCTACATCAACACCTTTGATCATAGAAATCATTGAGCCATTTTCTATTCTAGCATTCATGTATAATTCGGTCACCTCATCTTTATAGAAACCAACATATCTAAAAGTGCAAAAATTTAACAACCCACAAGATTCGAGAGAGTTGATAATTTTTACCCCAATAGATTTGTCCTCCACTTGTTTGTTGAAGTCGGTGACATCTAGAATCATCCCGCTTAGTACACGGCTAGATTTCCTTGTTCCTCCGGTTGTGAATGACTCTATTTCCACTTGATTAATCTCCATTTGAGTAGAAAAAGAATTTAGAAATTTTTTGGGTGCAAGATTGAGTGTTTCGGCAGTGAGGTCCGAAATAAGATAGAAGGGATGGGTTTTTGGATTGTGAGGTTATTTGGGTAGGATTTTGGGTTTGGGTGATGGGTTTTAGTGTGTAGAAGATTTTTGTGTAGAGAAATTAGAGTGGGTGTTTGAGTGTTGGGAGATTCTTGGCTTTTTCTTGTGCTATATTTCCGGCCGGCGAGAGAGAGGAGGAGGAAAAAGACTTTGAGTTCTTCTAGATTTTTAATTCTACCCGTTAGAATTGAGGGAGAAGGGTGAGAAATTACTCTTTTGCCCTCTAGTGGGTAGAGAGAGAGTATTGATCTCTTTGAGGATAAATTCGACCTTCCACATGATTTAAATTTGCCAGCTCAGATTTTTATACTCCATTTGTGAGTACATGGCGCCAAAAATTGTGCTTCAAATAACCGCCAACCTGGAGCAAATCAAAAAATCTCGAACACAATCTGTTAGACCAATAAATACACTCCAGATTAATATTATTATTTCAATTTCATATTTCAATAAAGCTAATTTTCTGAAAAGAAACCTGATAAAAATAAATTGATCAGACAGATACCTAATATCTGAAAAGAATTTCAAGTTCCCAAAACAATTAAATCTTTTGACTTTCTAAAATTGGGCCTAACTTATTTGACTTTTGAATCTTCAAAATGTGCAAGCACTCATCAGAATACATCTTCCTTATCATGCAAACGCAAATAGCTATATTCCCCCTAAATATATGCAATTTCATCAAAATTAACCCAATTAAAAGAACATTCCCCCTAAATTACATACTAATCTCAAATTAATCTAATTAAACACATTTAGCAAACAAATTACACAAATCAATTATGCTAAAACGTGACAAATTAAATAGACATACGTATCACATAAATAAATCGCAAATTTAGGTACGCAGTTTTCGTAAGATAAAGTTATAACACATTTAGGTACATACAAATTTTACGAAAACATGTACACAATTAAACATATATCATACGTACATACCAATTCAAATTAAAACACATAGGTCACATAGATTTCATGCAATACACACAGTACGTATCAAAAATTAACAAAAATTAAGAGTTAAGGAATTGCTTAGCTCATTTCGATCATTCCCATTTCATGCCTTAGAGTTGCAAAACGAGATTCACACAACGGCTTTGTGAGAATGTCGGCAATTTGATTCTCCGTGGGAACATGATCGATTTTCAAATCTTTCTTTTCGACGTGGTCTCGGATAAAATGGTGTCGAACGTCAATATGCTTGGTTCGCGAATGAAGCACCGGATTTTGGGTTATGGCGATTGCACTTGTATTATCGCATAAAATGCTAACATTTTCGCTCTTAATCCCATAGTCCAATAATTGTTGCTTCATCCACAAGATTTGTGCACAACAACTCCCAACTGCAATATATTCGGCTTCGGCAGTGCTCGTAGCTATGGAGTTTTGCTTTTTGCTGAACCAAGAGACCAATCTTCCCCCTAAGAACTGGCATGTCCCTGAGGTACTTTTTTGGTCTATTTTACAACTTGCAAAATCTGAATCTGAATAACCAGTTAGTGTAAAATCTCCTACTTTGGGATACCATAATCCCACACTGATTGTTCCTTTGAGATATCGAATTATCTTCTTGGTTGCAATCAAATGACTCTCTTTGGGCTTTGATTGGAATCTTGCACATACGCCAACCGAGTAGGATATGTCCGGTCTGCTTGCGGTTAAGTATAGTAACAATCCAATTATCCCTCGATACATTGTTTGATCGACGTCATTTCCTTCATCATCTTTATCCAATTTTTGAGATGTACTCATGGGAATTTTGACTGAGGATTTTCCATCTATGCCAAATTTCTTGATAAGATCTCTTGTGTACTTTGCTTGATTTATGAAAATTCCTTCTTCAAGCTGCTTGACTTGCAGTCCCAAAAAGTAATTTAATTCTCCCATCATACTCATCTCGAACCTGTTCTGCATGAGCTTAGAAAATTTCTCACATAAAGATTTATCAGTACTTCCAAAGATAATATCATCAACATAAATTTGTACTAATAAAATGTGATTATTTTCTTGAATTCTAAAGAGGGTTTTATCGACTAGACCTTTGGTGAATCCACAACTAACTAAGAACATTGACAAGGTGTCGTACCAAGCTCGCGGAGCTTGTTTTAACCCATACAATGCCTTCTTTAATTTGTAGACTTGATCACCAACGTCTTTTACCTCAAAACCAGGTGGTTGTTCGACGTAAACTTCTTCTTCAAGTAAGCCATTAAGAAATGCGCTCTTTACGTCCATTTGATATACCACGAAATTCTTGTGCGCTGCGTATGCTAGGAATATCCGGATTGCTTCGAGTCGTGCGACGGGGGCGAATGTCTCATCAAAATCAATGCCTTCTTCTTGTGAATACCCCTTCGCAACTAATATTGCTTTATTCCTAACAATGACGCCGTCTTCGTTTGCTTTGTTCCTAAAGACCCATTTAGTGCCAATTACATTTTGGTGCGTTGGTCTTGGAACAAGTTTCCATACGTCATTGCGCTTGAATTGATCTAATTCCTCTTGCATGGCATCTATCCAACTTGGATCGGCTAAAGCTTCATTAATTTCTTTTGGTTCCAGTTGAGATAGAAAGCATGAGAACATTGCATCTTGTTGTTGGTTCCTAGTAGATGATCGCGTCTTCACTCTGTCACTTGGATCTCCAATGACTAAGTCATGTGTGTGACTTCTTAGCCATTTTCGATTTGGTTGGAATTTTGTTGGATTCTCAGAGTTTCCTTCTTGATGTGATTCCACTTGTTGTGTATTAATGATGGTTGCATCTTCGGGTTCAACTACTGGAATTTCTTCTTGTGCAATTTCAGTTGTGCGTGATATTTCGGGTATCACATTTGATATTGCCTCAATTTGGTGATCACCCATATCACTTGATTCTTCTACTTCCTGCAACACATTGTCTTCGAACAAATCATTAGATTTAATTAAATCACGATTACCTTCACCATTTTTGCCGTTATTGTCGTGATTTTCATCGAACACAACGTGAATCGATTCTACTACCACCATTATTGATCTGTTGAATATTCTATATGCCTTGCTGGTAGATGAATATCCCAAGAATATTCCTTTATCCGCTCGCTCGTCAAAAGTCTTTAATTGAGACTTTCCATTAACAAGTACAAAACATTTACAACCAAATGTATGAAAATAGGTGAGATTGGGTTTTCTCCCTTTCCATAATTCATAAGGTGTTTTGTTATAAGACTTGTGGATTAGACTGCGATTTTGAGTATAGCATGCCGTGTTAATTGCTTCTGCCTAAAATCTTTTTGGTAGACCGGCGGCCGTTATCATGACTCGTGCGGCTTCCTTGAGTGTTCGATTTCTTCTTTCAGCTACACCATTTTGTTGCGGCGTTCGTGCGGCAGATAATTGATGTAAAATTCCTTGTGAATTGCAGTAAGATTGAATCACTCTGTTCACGAACTCTGTTCCTCGATCGGTTCGTATTGTAGCAATCTTCATGTCTTTTTCGGCTTGCAGTAGCTTCAATAGCTCTGGCAACTTTGATAAGACTTCATCCTTTTTCTTGATGAATATTGTCCATGTGTACCTGGAAAAATCATCAACAACAACCAAAGTATATTTCTTACCACTTATTTTCAAAAAAAAAACTTACCACTTATACTTACTGGGTCTACTGGACCAAATAAATCCATGTGCAGTAGACTTAAGGGTCTTGATGTTGACTCTTGAGCTTTGACTTTGAATGATGCTTTGATTTGTTTTCTTTTCTGGCATGCATCACAAATTTGATTTTTCTTGAACACAATGTTGGGTAGTCCTTCGACTATATTATTTCTTGCAAGCTTGTTGATGGTTTTGAAATTCAAATGATTTAGCCTTCTGTGCCATTCCCAACAAGCTTCATTCGAATTATTTGCCATCAAGCATACGGATTCCTTCGTTGTACTCCAATCCACAACATACATGTTTTTCTTTCTTGATCCCGCGAGTACGACTTCATTCGTAGATTCGTCCTTGACTTGACATTTGCCTTTGTAAAATTCTACGAGATATCCTTTGTCGCAAAATTGACTTGTACTAAACAAGTTGAATTTTAATCCTTCGACATAAGATACGTCATCAATTCGTAGACCATTTTTCACAATTGCGCCGGTTCCTTTTGTCATTCCATATCGATCGTTTCCACCAAACACTACTTTTGGTCCTTCGATACTTTTGAACTCAACTAGACTAGCTTTATTGCCGGTCATATGTCGAGAGCAACCGCTATCGAAATACCAAACTTCCTGCGAGAAAGATTAATTATTTTTAGGTACCCATGCTTGATTGGGTCCTTTTGTGTTAGTAATTTTTGGCATCCAAATCCACCTAGATCCCACTGATCCAAGAATAGGTGATCTGTAACCATTAAAAACATTATAATCATAGCACACTTTCGAATAATGATTCGGTGCAGGTTGGGAAGCAGATAGTTGCTTGATCCTATGAAAAAGAGCAAATCTGGACTTGGTCCATGGTTTGTCATCAAGCGACCAATCTTGTTCTGAGGGATATAATCTCCCAGCCCCAATTCTCGGAATTCTTCCGATATTCCTATGAGGTTTTGTTGCACTAGACTCGTTGGTTCTCTTTGGAGATACAAATTTTTGCCTTTTAAAAATTTGTTGCCTATCCGAGATATTAAATTTTTGATTCGGCTTTGCAACATTTTTCTTGGCATTTATTTGTTTACCAACTCCTTGTCTCGTTGTGCTATACTGACTTTTCACAAATTTTACCACTGGAACTTTATTAATTAAAGTAGTAGTAGAATTAGTCAGTTTTACAGGGGTTTGAGAACATGATGGATCGTAGCCTAGTCTGGCTTTATCTCAAGCGGGTTTCTGCATATTTACCATTTTATCCATTATTTTGGATGAATTCGTAAATGATGCGATTACTTCCCGAAGGTTATGTTCTCGAACCTCTCTAGCTTTGCATTCTTCTTGAAGACGAACATTTTCGGCTTTCAAATTACTCATTTCATTTAGAGCATTTTGCAATTTTTGTGACATTTCTTCCTTTTCAAGAATTAACGTATTATTGCGCTCTTTGATTTGAGTGTGAGTGGCCATGACTTTTTGAGAATCTTCCATAAGACTTTGAAATGATTCTTGAGTCTGGAAAGAAGTGTCAACTGAACTAAAAGAACTAAAAGAACTAAAAGAGCTAGAAGATACCTCTTCGTCGATTTCACGCGCCATATAACATTCTTCATGTTCGGATGTCTTGCCCACTAGGCATAGTAGCGCCGTATCTTCTTGTGATGAATCACTCTCGTCACTAGATGATTCTTCGGATTCACTTGCTTCTAAGGGATTGCTTATTAGTGCCTTCCGTTTGCCCTTTTTGAATTTCTTCTCTTTGGATTTGTATTCCACATGTGGAGAAGTATTCGAATTTTTGTCCGCCTTGGGGTGTGGACATTCGGCCATAAAATGTCCAGGCTTTCTACAATTGTAACACACGTTTGTGTTATCTTCGACCGATTCCCTTCTTGATCTTCTATTTTCTCGAAAGAAATTTCCTTGTGGTGATCCTTTGTTCTTTCGCATGAACTTCTTGAATTTCCTAACAAATAAAGAAAATTGTTCGTCAGTTAAAAAATCATTATTTCCTACTGACCTTGATGTTGAGGGTTGTTCGGCCATCAATGCGGATGTTCGTTCATCACGTTCTTCCTCGACTCGTGTCTTCATTTCGAACTCATACGCCTTAAGATCACTAAAGAGTTTATCCGTAGATAATGTCCTTAAATCTCTATGATCGCGCATTGCGGTCACCATCATATCCCAATTTGTAGGTAGTCCGCGTAACACTTTGAGCGATATTTCTTTCTGGGTAATGGTATTTCCCAGATCCGTGATCTCTCCAAGAATTTTGATCAATCGAGCTTCCATGTCGGTGATGCTTTCGTTCGGTAGCATTTTGAAATCTTCGAACCTCTTCATGGCAATGGTTAGTTTGTTGTATTTTCTTGTTCATCGCCTTCACCGATTCCGATAAGTGTATCCCATATTTCTTTTGCTGTAGTGCACTTTCGAATCTTTGGGAATATGGTGTCATCGACCGCTTTGAACAAAATATCTTTGGCAATGTTGTCCAAATTATTTCGCCCTCTATCTTCCTTTGTCCACTCCATTTTTGGCTTTGGTATATACCGTGGAGCATTTGGAGTTAGTGCGGCACGGCTGCAGTGTTAACTTCCATAATTTGGATAGGACCATTTGCGATAACTTCCCACATTTCGTCATTTAAAGCAGATAAGTGCACCTGCATACGTATTTTCCAATCATCAAATTTATCAAGTGAGAAAAGCAAATTTTGAGCAAGAGCCATATCTCTCTTCATCTTGAAGATTTTGAGATCTATCTAGCAGTCAAAATTGACTCAAATAGACAACCGCTCTGATACCACTTGTTGGTCCCGAAAGGGTGGCGAGAAGTCTAGAGGGGGGGTGAATAGACTTCTCTAACTTTTCAAACTTTCTTCGAAAACACACAAGGCAAATAACACTTTGATAATTTCAACTCTAAGTAACAAGCATCAACAAGATAAACAACGTAGAGCGTGCAGCGGAATAGATAGCGGTAAAGTGTTATGCTTATAATTGCTGTGCTCAAGGAGATATTCTAAACATGCAACACGTTAGAAACACTTGATATGGTTCAAGGATGATGTACGTAAAGTTAGGCTTGCATGCATACGTGGGAACTATCAAACCCAGACATATAAAGATAAGCGATAAATCGTAATTGGGTTAGTTCGCAGTTAGAATAAGCATGCATGAAATGTATGAGCAGTAAGTAAACAGAGAGAGAGATTTATAGTGGTTCAGAGGTGGTGTAATCCTCCTAGTCCACTCTTCTCCTTTCACTTCAAGGAGGAAATTCACTATTCTTCGATCACCCAGATACAATAGTGAATAAGTGTCCACCGACACTTCTCCGAGTGCTTCGCACAAAGCTACACTCCTCCAAGGTTTTTCGCAAGCTCCTCTTGTTACTCCGCCATCCCGAGTACTTCGCACCAAGTTGTACTCCTACACCACGAGAACTACGCACAAAGCTACGTCCTCCAAGGGTTTTCACAAGCTCTTCTTGTTACTCTGCCCTTCACCACGAGTGCTACGCACAAAGCTACACTCCACCAGGGTTTTTCACTCTCTCTAGTTACTCCACCCTCTTTCTACACTCAGTAGAGAATATTACAAAGAAATAAAATTTCTCTCTCACTCAGACTTGAATTTTATTCTATGAAGCTCTGTTTCCCCCTTTTTCGGCTAATAAAGAATATAGCTTGTTTATTTTAGCCGTTGTTCAAGTTGTTGAACTGTTCAATCTCTTTAGGGTTTTTCTTGCTTAACTGCTCTCTTCTCTTTTCACTGCTACTTGTCTTCAAGTCTGCTTGGACAATTTATAGCTAGTAAAAGCTATTTGCCCGTTGATCAACTTTTGATCTTGATCGTCCATTTTGAATTGTAGTTGATCAAATAATATTGTCAACTTGATCTGAAATATTAGGTAGATGTAATTTCTCCTTTTGTCAGATGATTTGAATAATTTGTCCGTTGCCGTTTCTTGAATTTTGTAGCCTCCAGAATTTGAATAAATTCGGCGCGGCAATCTTTGACATTTCTGGTCCTTCACAAATACTCTGACATGTCAAGTTGATCAAATAATTTATCTGCTGATTCTTGCTTGAGTATAAAATAATTTCTCCGCGAATCAGCCTTCTTTGAGCGTCTCCGGTTCCACCGTAAAAACTTGATGTTTAGATGAAACTATATCAGTTATTTTCTCCTTCATGATCCTTGTAAAATGATCCTTGTAAAATAATATACTGGAACCTCTGTAAAAACTTCACAGTTGTTCATGGTGAGATGCTCTGTTTCGAATTTCTAGCTTGGTTCACCATACTTGGTGTGTTTTTCCATATGGTGCATGGCTTTTGTGAGACTTGAGCATTTTACTTAGTCTCCATATTCTTAGCTAGTCTCCAATACACTCAGGCTAGTCTCTCATACGGTTTGGTATACTTTGAGCTAGTCTCCCATACGGTATACGGTCCAATATACTTGACCTTGAGCTAGTCTCCCATACTGTCCAAGCTAGTCTCCCATACGGTATACGGTCTCATACAGATAGAGCTAGTCTCCCAAGCTTAAAAATGCTTCACTTGAGATTTGAACTTAGGATCATTTGGCATAGCTCACACGTGCTTCATCCAACCCCTCTAGCATGGTTCTTGGTGACTTATCCGCATCATAATTGTGTTAAGCTATAATCCCGCTTAACATCTAAAATCAACATGTGATTTTCCAGACTTGTACATGGGTTGCATGATATGGGTGCACCATACTCCGTAGACTCAACCTGACTCAAATAGAATAAAAATGGGGACTACTTGATTTTTCAAAAATACATTCGGCTCATCAAAATTTACAATATTTTCCTAACAGTAAGTGTGATGTCATTACACGAAATGGTAGTTGTCACAATCAACCAATCTGAATAGCCACATATCTTAATTTGAGGCTCACCATACACAACCCAACCTTATCCTTATACACATAATATAATGTGGTAAGTTTTACAACATCAATAAAAATTTGAAGTGTATATTTATAATTAAAATAAGTTCAGTCAGTAGTTTCAATTGATGATATATACATACTTATGGAAGTAAATTTTGAAGAGTTCAAATTTCAGACCTTGTTTACAAACTTTAAATCGTTGTGACGTGTATTATGAATTTTTTTTTCTCTATCTTACAATATCAAGACAGTTATATAACTAAAAAAGTAAAATTATCTATAAAAAAAATACTTCTATGACATAAAATTTCTAATTCGTGAGCTTTCGATACAAGCTAGACAACAAGTTTCTGACCGAGTGCTGTTGCAATGGAACTATTAGTGTGAGACTTGTGAGTTCAAATTTCGCTAGTCACTAGACGAAGGACTTGAACCTTCAACCTTGTTGCTATCAGCCACACCCTCTAACCAATTAAGCTACTCCAGCAAACATTAAAAAATATATATTTTTTAAAAAGAAATAATGAAACCTAATTGCGGCCCTAAGATCACATATTTAATTAAAGTCGGAACTAAAATGGACCATTATTCTTCTTTCTTTTTTTTTTTTAATGCACATGATGATTTACAAGGTAGTATATGTTCTATACTTTCTCAAACATTTTCAAACAAAAAATCTAAGCCCCCAACGTAGGTAACTGTGATGTCATTACACGAAATGGTAGTTCGCACAATCAACCAATCTGAGTAGCCACATATCTTAATTTGAGGCTCACCATACACAACCCAACCTTAGCCTTATACACATAATATAATGTGGTAAATTTTGATGACTAGTTTCAATTGATGATATTTACAAACTAATGGAAGTAAATTTTGAAGAGTTCAAATTTCTGACCTTGTTTACAAACTTTAAATCGTTGTGACGTGTAATTTGAATTTTTTTTTCTCTATCTTATAATATCAAGACAGTTGTATAACTAAAAAAGTTAAATTATCTATAAAAAAATACTTCAATGACATAAAATTCCTAATTTGTGAGCCTTCCACACAAGCTAGACAACAACTTTCTGTCCGAGTGTTGTTGTAGTGGAACTATTAGTATGAAACTGGTGAGTTCAAATGTCAATAGTCGCTAAAAAGAAGGACTTGAACCTTTGACCTCGTCATGGTTAACAGCCACAAACTCTTACCAACTGAGCTACTCCAACAAACATTAAAGAATATTTTTTTTTAAAGAAATAATGAAACCTAATTGCAGCCCTAAGATCACATATTTATTTAAAGTCGGAACTAAAATGGGCCATTATTCTTCTTTCTTTTTTTTTTTAATGCCCATGATAATTTACAAGGTAGTATATGCTCTATAGTTTCTCAAACATTTTCAAACAAAAAATGAAAGCCCCCACCGCGGGTAACTAGGATGTCATTACACTAAATGGTAGTTGGCACAATCAACCAATCTGAATAGCCACATATCTTAATTTGAGGCTCACCATACACAACCCAACCTTAGCCTTATACACATAATATAATGTGGTAAGTTTTACAACATCAATAAAAATTTGAAGTGTATATTTATAATTATAAAATTTAGTCACTAGTTTCAATTGATGATATATACAAACTTATGGAATTAAATTTTGAAGTGTTTAAATTTCTGACTTTGTTTACAAACTTTAAATCGTTTTGAAGTGTAATTTGATTTTTTTATTTCTCTATCTTATAATAACCAGACAGTTATATAACTAAAAAAGTAAAATTATCTATAAAAAAATACTTCTATGACATCAAATTCCTAATTTGTGAGCCTTCCGTACAAGCAAGACAACAAGTTTCTACCCGAGTGTTGTTGCAGTGGAACTATTAAAAAAGTAAAATTATCTATAAAAAAATACTTCTATGACATAAAATTCCTAATTTGTGAGCCTTCCGTACAAGCAAGACAACAAGTTTCTACCCGAGTGTTGTTGCAGTGGAACTATTAGTATGAGACTGGTGAGTTCAAATGTCGCTAGTCGCTAGAGGAAAGACTTAAACCTTCCACCTTGTGGTTAACAGCCACACGCTCTAACCAACTGAGCTACTCCAGCAAACATTAAAGAATATTTTTTTTAAAGAAATAATGAAACCTAATTGCGGCCCTAAGATCACATATTTAATTAAAGTCGGAACTAAAATAGACCATTATTCATCTTTCTTTTTTTTTTTTTTAATGCCCATGATGATTTACAAGGCAGTATATGTTCTATACTTTCTCAAACATTTTCAAACAAAAAATCAAAGCCCCCACCGTAGGTAACTGTGATGTCATTACACGAAATGGTAGGTGTCACAATCAACCAATCTGAATAGCCACATATCTTAATTTGAGGCTCACCATACACAACCCAACCTTATCCTTATACACATAATATAATGTGGTAAGTTTTACAACATCAATAAAAATTTGAAGTGTATATTTACAATTATAATAAGTTTAGTCACTAGATTCAATTGATGATATATACATACTTATGGAAGTAAATTTTGAAGAGTTCAAATTTCTGACCTTGTTTACAAACTTTAAATCGTTGTGACGTGTAATTTGAATTTATTTTTTCGCTATCTTAAAATATCAAGACAGTTATATAACTAAAAAAGAAAAATTATCTATAAGAAAAATACTTCTATGACATAAAATTCCTACTTTGTGAGCCTTCCATACAAGCAAGACAACAAGTTTCTGCCCTAGTGTTGTTACAATTTTACTATTAGTATGAAACCGGTGAGTTCAAATGCCGCTAGAGGAAGGACTTGAACCTTCAACCTTGTGGTTAACAGCCACACGCTCTAACCAACTGAGCTACTCCAACAAACATTAAAGAATATTTTTTTTAAAGAAATAATGAAACCTAATTGCGGCCCTAAGATCACATATTTAATTAAAGTCGGAACTAAAATGGACCATTATTCTTCTTCTTCTTCTTTTTAATGCCCATGATGATTTACAAGGTAGTATATGTTCTATACTTTCTCAAACATTTTCAAAAAAAAAATCTAAGCCCCCACCGTAGGAAACTGTGATGTCATTACACGAAATGGTAGGTGTCACAATCAACCAATCCGAATAGCCACATATCTTAATTTGAGGCTCACCATACACACCTCAACCTTATCCTTATACCCATAATATAATGTGGTAAGTATCACAACATCAATAAAAATTTGAAGTGTATATTTATAATTATAAATTGAAATTTAGTCACTAGTTTCAATTGATGATATATACATACTTATGGAAGTAAATTGTGAAGAGTTCAAATTTCTGACCTTGTTTACAAACTTTAAATCGTTGTGACGTGTAATTTGATTTTTTTTCTCTATCTTATAATATCAAGACAGTTATATAACTAAAAAAGTAAAATTATCTATAAAAATACTTCTATGACATAAAATTCCTAATTTGTGAGCCTTCCATACAAACAAGACAACAAGTTTCTACCCGAGTGTTGTTGCAATTTTATTATTAGTATGAAACCGGTGAGTTCAAATGTCGCTAGTCGCAAGAGGAAGGACTTGAACCTTCGACCTTGTGGTTAACAGCCACACGCTCTAACCAACTGAGCTACTCCAGCAAACATTAAAGAATATTTTTTTTTAAAGAAATAATGAAACCTAATTGCGGCCCTAAGATCACATATTTAATTAAAGTCGGAACTAAAATGGACCATTATTCATCTTTCTTTTTTTTTTTTTTAATGCCCATGATGATTTACAAGGCAGTATATGTTCTATACTTTCTCAAACATTTTCAAACAAAAAATCTAAGCCCCCACCGTAGGTAACTGTGATGTCATTACACGAAATGGAAGTTGGCACAATCAACTAATTTGAATAGCCACATATCTTAATTTGAGGCTCACCATACACAACCCAACCTTAGCCTTATACCCATAATATAATGTGGTAAGTTTCACAACATCAATAAAAATTTGAAGTGTATATTTACAATTATAATAAGTTTAGTCACTGGTTTCAATTGATGGTATATACATACTTAAGGAAGTAAATTTTGAAGAGTTCAAATTTGTGACCTGGTTTACAAACTTTAAATCGTTGTGACGTGTAATTTGAATTTTTTTTTTCGCTATCTTATAATATCAAGACAGTTATATAACTAAAAAAGAAAAATTATCTATAAAAAAAATACTTCTATGACATAAAATTCCTACTTTGTGAGCCTTCCATACAAGCAAGACAACAAGTTTCTGCCCGAGTGTTGTTGCAATTTTACTAGTTTCTGCCCGAGTGTGGTTGCAATTTTACTATTAGTATGAAACCGGTGAGTTCAAATGTCACTAGTCGCTAGAGGAAGGACTTGAACCTTCAACCTTGTGGTTAACAGCCACACGCTCTAACCAACTGAGCTACTCCAGCAATCATTAAAGAACATTTTTTTTAAAGAAATAATGAAACCTAATTGCGGCCCTAAGATCACATATTTAATTAAAGTCGGAACTAAAATGGACCATTATTCTACTTCTTTTTTTTTTTATAATGCCCATGATAATATACAAGGTAGTATATGTTATATACTTTCTCAAACATTTTCAAACAAAAAATGAAAGCCCCCACCGCGGGTAACTAGGATGTCATTACACGAAATGGTAGTTGGCACAATCAACCTATCTGAATAGCCACATATCTTAATTTGAGGCTCCCCATACACAACCCAACCTTAGCCTTATACACATAATATAATGTGGTAAGTTTCACAACATCAATAAAAATTTGAAATGTATATTTTTAATTATAATATGTTTATTCACAAGTTTCAATTGATGATATATACATACTTATGGAAGTAAATTTTGAAGAGTTCAAATTTCTGACCTTGATTACAAACTTTAAATCGTTGTGACGTGTAATTTGAATTTTTTTTTTCTCTATCTTATAATATCAAGACAGTTATATAACTAAAAAAGAAAAATTATCTATAAAAATACTTCTATGACATAAAATTCCTAATTTGTGAGCCTTCCATACAAGCAAGACAACAAGTTTCTGCCCGAGTGTTGTTGCAATTTTACTACTAGTATGAAACCAGTGGGTTCAAATGTCGCTAGTCGCAAGAGGAAGGACTTGAACCTTCGACCTTGTGGTTAACAGCCACACGCTCTAACCAACTGAGCTACTCCAGCAAACATTAAAGAATATTTTTTTTAAAGAAATAATGAAACCTAATTGCGGCCCTAAGATCACATATTTAATTAAAGTCGGAACTAAAATGGACCATTATTATTCTTCTTCTTCTTTTTAATGCCCATGATGATTTACAAGGTAGTATATGTTCTATACTTTCTCAAACATTTTCAAAAAAAAAATCTAAGCCCCCACCGTAGGAAACTGTAATGTCATTACACGAAATGGTAGGTGTCACAATCAACCAATCCGAATAGCCACATATCTTAATTTGAGGCTCACCATACACAACTCAACCTTATCCTTATACCCATAATATAATGTGGTAAGTATCACAACATCAATAAAAATTTGAAGTGTATATTTATAATTATAAATTGAAATTTAGTCACTAGTTTCAATTGATGATATATACATACTTATGGATGTAAATTGTGAAGAGTTCAAATTTCTGACCTTGTTTACAAACTTTAAATCGTTGTGACGTGTAATTTGATTTTTTTTTTCTCTATCTTATAATATCAAGACAGTTATATAACTAAAAAAGTAAAATTATCTATAAAAATACTTCTATGACATAAAATTCCGAATTTGTGAGCCTTCCATAAAAGTTAGACAACAAGTTTCTACCCGAGTGTTGTTGCAGTGGAACCATTAGTATGAAACCGGTGAGTTCAAATGTCGCTAATCGCTAGAGGAAGGACTTGAACCTTCGACCTTGTGGTTAACAGCCACACGCTCTAACCAACTGAGCTACTCCAGCAAACATTAAAGAATATTTTTTTTTAAAGAAATAATGAAACCTAATTGCGGCCCTAAGATCACATATTTAATTAAAGTCGGAACTAAAATGGACCATTATTCATCTTTCTTTTTTTTTTTAATGCCCATGATGATTTACAAGGCAGTATATGTTCTATACTTTCTCAAACATTTTCAAACAAAAAATCTAAGCCCCCACCGTAGGTAACTGTGATGTCATTACACGAAATGGAAGTTGGCACAATCAACTAATTTGAATAGCCACATATCATAATTTGAGGCTCACCATACACAACCCAACCTTAGCCTTATACCCATAATATAATGTGGTAAGTTTCACAACATCAATAAAAATTTGAAGTGTATATTTACAATTATAATAAGTTTAGTCACTGGTTTCAATTGATGGTATATACATACTTAAGGAAGTAAATTTTGAAGAGTTCAAATTTGTGACCTGGTTTACAAACTTTAAATCGTTGTGACGTGTAATTTGAATTTTTTTTTTCGCTATCTTATAATATCAAGACAGTTATATAACTAAAAAAGAAAAATTATCTATAAAAAAAATACTTCTATGACATAAAATTCCTACTTTGTGAGCCTTCCATACAAGCAAGACAACAAGTTTCTGCCCGAGTGTTGTTGCAATTTTACTACTAGTATGAAACCAGTGGGTTCAAATGTCGCTAGTCGCAAGAGGAAGGACTTGAACCTTCGACCTTGTGGTTAACAGCCACACGCTCTAACCAACTGAGCTACTCCAGCAAACATTAAAGAATATTTTTTTTAAAGAAATAATGAAACCTAATTGCGGCCCTAAGATCACATATTTAATTAAAGTCGGAACTAAAATGGACCATTATTATTCTTCTTCTTCTTTTTAATGCCCATGATGATTTACAAGGTAGTATATGTTCTATACTTTCTCAAACATTTTCAAAAAAAAAATCTAAGCCCCCACCGTAGGAAACTGTAATGTCATTACACGAAATGGTAGGTGTCACAATCAACCAATCCGAATAGCCACATATCTTAATTTGAGGCTCACCATACACAACTCAACCTTATCCTTATACCCATAATATAATGTGGTAAGTATCACAACATCAATAAAAATTTGAAGTGTATATTTATAATTATAAATTGAAATTTAGTCACTAGTTTCAATTGATGATATATACATACTTATGGATGTAAATTGTGAAGAGTTCAAATTTCTGACCTTGTTTACAAACTTTAAATCGTTGTGACGTGTAATTTGATTTTTTTTTTCTCTATCTTATAATATCAAGACAGTTATATAACTAAAAAAGTAAAATTATCTATAAAAATACTTCTATGACATAAAATTCCGAATTTGTGAGCCTTCCATAAAAGTTAGACAACAAGTTTCTACCCGAGTGTTGTTGCAGTGGAACTATTAGTATGAAACCGGTGAGTTCAAATGTCGCTAATCGCTAGAGGAAGGACTTGAACCTTCGACCTTGTGGTTAACAGCCACACGCTCTAACCAACTGAGCTACTCCAGCAAACATTAAAGAATATTTTTTTTTAAAGAAATAATGAAACCTAATTGCGGCCCTAAGATCACATATTTAATTAAAGTCGGAACTAAAATGGACCATTATTCATCTTTCTTTTTTTTTTTTAATGCCCATGATGATTTACAAGGCAGTATATGTTCTATACTTTCTCAAACATTTTCAAACAAAAAATCTAAGCCCCCACCGTAGGTAACTGTGATGTCATTACACGAAATGGAAGTTGGCACAATCAACTAATTTGAATAGCCACATATCTTAATTTGAGGCTCACCATACACAACCCAACCTTAGCCTTATACCCATAATATAATGTGGTAAGTTTCACAACATCAATAAAAATTTGAAGTGTATATTTACAATTATAATAAGTTTAGTCACTGGTTTCAATTGATGGTATATACATACTTAAGGAAGTAAATTTTGAAGAGTTCAAATTTGTGACCTGGTTTACAAACTTTAAATCGTTGTGACGTGTAATTTGAATTTTTTTTTTCGCTATCTTATAATATCAAGACAGTTATATAACTAAAAAAGAAAAATTATCTATAAAAAAAATACTTCTATGACATAAAATTCCTACTTTGTGAGCCTTCCATACAAGCAAGACAACAAGTTTCTGCCCGAGTGTTGTTGCAATTTTACTAGTTTCTGCCCGAGTGTGGTTGCAATTTTACTATTAGTATGAAACCGGTGAGTTCAAATGTCACTAGTCGCTAGAGGAAGGACTTGAACCTTCAACCTAGTGGTTAACAGCCACACGCTCTAACCAACTGAGCTACTCCAGCAATCATTAAAGAACATTTTTTTTAAAGAAATAATGAAACCTAATTGCGGCCCTAAGATCACATATTTAATTAAAGTCGGAACTAAAATGGACCATTATTCATCTTTCTTTTTTTTTTTTTTTAATGCCATGATGATTTTCAAGGCAGTATATGTTCTATAATTTCTCAAACATTTTCAAACAAAAAATCTAAGCCCCCAGCGTAGGTAACTGTGACGTCATTACACGAAATGGTAGGTGTCACAATCAACCAATCTGAATAGTCACATATCTTAATTTGACGCTCACCATACACAACCCAACCTTATCCTTATACACATAATATAATGTGGTAAGTTTTACAACATCAATAAAAATTTGAAGTGTATATTTACAATTATAATAAGTTTAGTCACTAGATTCAATTGATGATATATACATACTTATGGAAGTAAATTTTGAAGAGTTCAAATTTCTGACCTTGTTTACAAACTTTAAATCGTTGTGACGTGTAATTTGAATTTATTTTTTCACTATCTTAAAATACCAAGACAGTTATATAACTAAAAAAGAAAAATTATCTATAAAAAAATACTTCTATGACATAAAATTCCTACTTTGTGAGCCTTCCATACAAGCAAGACAACAAGTTTCTGCCCGAGTGTTGTTGCAATTTTACTAGTTTCTGCCCGAGTGTGGTTGCAATTTTACTATTAGTATGAAACCGGTGAGTTCAAATGTCGCTAGTGGCTAGAGGAAGGACTTGAACCTTCAACCTTGTGGTTAACAGCCACACGCTCTAACCAACTGAGCTACTCCAGCAAACATTAAAGATTATTTTTTTTAAAGAAGTAATGAAACCTAATTGCGGCCCTAAGATCACATATTTAATTAAAGTCGGAACTAAAATGGACCATTATTCTTCTTCTTTTTTTTTTTAATGCCCATGATGATTTACAAGGTAGTATATGTTCTATACTTTCTCAAAAATTTTCAAACAAAAAATCTAGGCCCCCACCTTTGAAAACTGTGATGTCATTACACGAAATGGTAGGTGTCACAATCAACCAATCTGAATAGCCACATATCTTAATTTGAGGCTCACCATACACAACCCAACCTTGTCCTTATACACATAATATAATGTGGTAAGTTTTACAACATCAATAAAAATTTGAAGTGTATATTTATAATTATAATAAGTTTAGTCACTAGTTTCAATTGATGATATATACATACTTATGGAAGTAAATTTTGAAGAGTTCAAATTTCTGACCTTGTTTACAAACTTTAAATCGTTGTGACGTGTAATTTGAATTTTTTTTTTCGCTATCTTATAATATCAAGACAGTTATATAACTAAAAAAGAAAAATTATCTATAAAAAAAATAGTTCTATGACAAAAAATTCCTACTTTGTGAGCCTTCCATACAAGCAAGACAACAAGTTTCTGCCCGAGTGGTGTTGCAATTTTACTAGTTTCTGCCCGAGTGTGGTTGCAATTTTACTATTAGTATGAAACCGGTGAGTTCAAATGTCGCTAGTCGCCAGAGGAAGGACTTGAGAACCTTCGACCTTGTGGTTAACAGCCACACGCTCTAACCAACTGAGCTACTCCAGCAAACATTAAAGAATAATTTTTTTTAAAGAAATAATGAAACCTAATTGCGGCCCTAAGATCACATATTTAATTAAAGTCGGAACTAGAATGGACCATTATTCTTCTTCTTTTTTTTTTTAATGCCCATGATGATTTACAAGGTAGTATATGTTCTATACTTTCTCAAACATTTTCAAAAAAAAAAAATCTAAGCCCCCACCGTAGGAAACTGTGATGTCATTACACGAAATGGTAGGTGTCACAATCAACCAAACCGAATAGCCACATATCTTAATTTGAGGCTCACCATACACAACTCAACCTTATCCTTATACCCATAATATAATGTGGTAAGTATCACAACATCAATAAAAATTTGAAGTGTATATTTATAATTATAAATTGAAATTTAGTCACTAGTTTCAATTGATGATATATACATACTTATGGAAGTAAATTGTGAAGAGTTCAAATTTCTGACCTTGTTTACAGACTTTAAATCGTTGTGACGTGTAATTTGATTTTTTTTTTCTCTATCTTATAATATCAAGACAGTTATATAACTAAAAAAGAAAAATTATCTATAAAAAAACACTTCTATGACATAAAATTCCTACAAGCAAGACAACAAGTTTCGGCCCGAGTGTTGTTGCAAGTTTACTAGTTTCTGCCCGAGTGTGGTTGCAATTTTACTATTAGTATGAAACCGGTGAGTTCAAATGTCGCTAGTCGCTAGAGGAAGGACATAAAATTCCTACTTTGTGAGCCTTCCATCCAAGCAGGACAACAAGTTTCTGCCCGAGTGTTGATGCAATTTTACTAGTTTCTGTCCGAGTGTGGTTGCAATTTTACTATTAGTATGAAACCGGTGAGTTCAAATGTCGCTAGTCGCTAGAGGAAGGACTTGAACCTTTGACCTTGTGGTTAACAGCCACACGCTCTAACCAACTGAGCTACTCCAGCAAACATTAAAGAATATTTTTTTTAAAGAAATAATGAAACCTAATTGCGGCCCTAAGATCACATATTTAATTAAAGTCAGAACTAAAATGGACCATTATTCATCTTTCTTTTTTTTTAATGCCCATGATGATTTACAAGGCAGTATATGTTCTATACTTTCTCAAACATTTTCAAACAAAAAATCTAAGCCCCCCCCGTATGTAACTGTGATGTCATTACACGAAATGGAAGTTGGCACAATCAACCAATCTGAATAGCCACATATCTTAATTTGAGGCTCACCATACACAACCCAACCTTAGCCTTATACCCATAATATAATGTGGTAAGTTTCACAACATCAATTAAAATTTGAAGTGTATATTTATAATTATAAAATTTAGTCACTAGTTCCAATTGATGTTATATACAAACTTATGGAAGTAAATTTTGAAGAGTTCAAATTTTTGACCTTGTTTACAAACTTTAAATCGTTGTGACGTGTAATTTGAATTTTTTTTCACTATCTTATAATATCAAGACAGTTATATAACTAAAAAAGTAAAATTATCTATAAAAAAATACTTCTATGACATAAACTTTCTAATTCGTAAGCTTTTCATACAAGCAAGACAACAAGTTTCAGACCGAGTGTTGTTGCAATGGAACTATTAGTATGAGACATGTGAGTTCTAATTTCGCTAGTCGTTAGAGGAAGGACTTAAACCTTCAACCTTGTTGTTAACAACCACACCCTCTAACCAACTGAGCTACTCAAGAAACATTAAAAAATATATTTTTTTAAAAAAGAAATAATGAAAACTAATTGCGGCCCTAAGATCACATATTATTATATTATTTAATTAAAGTCGGAACTAAAATGGACCATTATTCTTCTTTCATTTTTTTTTAATGCCCATGATGATTTACAAGGTAGTATATGTTCTATAATTTCTCAAACATTTTCAAACAAAAAATCTAAGCCCCCACCGTAGGTAACTGTGATGTCATTACACGAAATGGTAGGTGTCACAATCAACCAATCTGAATAGCCACATATCTTAATTTGAGGCTCACCATACACAACCCAACCTTATCCTTATACACATAATATAATGTGGTAAGTTTTACAACATAAATAAAAATTTGAAGTGTATATTTATAATTATAATAAGTTTAGTCACTAGTTTCAATTGATGATATATACATACTTATGGAAGTAAATTTTGAAGAGTTCAAATTTCTGACCTTGTTTACAAACTTTAAATCGTTGTGACGTGTAATTTGAATTTTTTTTTTTAGCTATCTTATAATATCAAGACAGTTATATAACTAAAAAAGAAAAATTATCTATAAAAAAAACACTTCTATGACATAAAATTCCTACTTTGTAAGCCTTCCATACAAGCAAGACAACAAGTTTCTGCCCAAGTGTTGTTGCAATTTTACTATTAGTATGAAACCGGTGTGTTCAAATGTCGCTAGTCCCTAGAGGAAGGACTTGAACCTTCCACCTTGTGGTTAACAGCCACACGCTCTAACCAACTGAGCTACTCCAGCAAACATTAAAGAATATTTTTTTTAAAAGAAATAATGAAACCTAATTGCGGCCCTAAGATCACATATTTAATTAAAGTCGGAACTAAAATGGACCATTATTCATATTTCTTTTTTTTTTTTAATGCCCATGATGATTTAAAAGGCAGTATATGTTCTATACTTTCTCAAACATTTTCAAACAAAAAAACTAAGCCCCCACCGTAGGTAACTGTGATGTCATTACACGAAATGGAAGTTGGCACAATCAACCAATCTGAATAGCCACATATCTTAATTTGAGGCTCACCATACACAACCCAACCTTAGCCTTATACCCATAATATAATGTGGTAAGTTTCACAACATCAATTAAAATTTGAAGTGTATATTTATAATTATAAAATTTAGTCACTAGTTCCAATTGATGTTATATACAAACTTATGGAAGTAAATTTTGAAGAGTTCAAATTTTTGACCTTGTTTACAAACTTTAAATCGTTGTGACGTGTAATTTGAATTTTTTTTCACTATCTTATAATATCAAGACAGTTATATAACTAAAAAAGTAAAATTATCTATAAAAAAATACTTCTATGACATAAACTTTCTAATTCGTAAGCTTTTCATACAAGCAAGACAACAAGTTTCAGACCGAGTGTTGTTGCAATGGAACTATTAGTATGAGACATGTGAGTTCTAATTTCGCTAGTCGTTAGAGGAAGGACTTAAACCTTCAACCTTGTTGTTAACAACCACACCCTCTAACCAACTGAGCTACTCAAGAAACATTAAAAAATATATTTTTTTAAAAAAGAAATAATGAAAACTAATTGCGGCCCTAAGATCACATATTATTATATTATTTAATTAAAGTCGGAACTAAAATGGACCATTATTCTTCTTTCATTTTTTTTTAATGCCCATGATGATTTACAAGGTAGTATATGTTCTATAATTTCTCAAACATTTTCAAACAAAAAATCTAAGCCCCCACCGTAGGTAACTGTGATGTCATTACACGAAATGGTAGGTGTCACAATCAACCAATCTGAATAGCCACATATCTTAATTTGAGGCTCACCATACACAACCCAACCTTATCCTTATACACATAATATAATGTGGTAAGTTTTACAACATAAATAAAAATTTGAAGTGTATATTTATAATTATAATAAGTTTAGTCACTAGTTTCAATTGATGATATATACATACTTATGGAAGTAAATTTTGAAGAGTTCAAATTTCTGACCTTGTTTACAAACTTTAAATCGTTGTGACGTGTAATTTGAATTTTTTTTTTTAGCTATCTTATAATATCAAGACAGTTATATAACTAAAAAAGAAAAATTATCTATAAAAAAAACACTTCTATGACATAAAATTCCTACTTTGTAAGCCTTCCATACAAGCAAGACAACAAGTTTCTGCCCAAGTGTTGTTGCAATTTTACTATTAGTATGAAACCGGTGTGTTCAAATGTCGCTAGTCCCTAGAGGAAGGACTTGAACCTTCCACCTTGTGGTTAACAGCCACACGCTCTAACCAACTGAGCTACTCTAGCAAACATTAAAGAATATTTTTTTTAAAAGAAATAATGAAACCTAATTGCGGCCCTAAGATCACATATTTAATTAAAGTCGGAACTAAAATGGGCCATTATTCATATTTCTTTTTTTTTTTAATGCCCATGATGATTTACAAGGCAGTATATGTTCTATACTTTCTCAAACATTTTCAAACAAAAAAACTAAGCCCCCACCGTAGGTAACTGTGATGTCATTACACGAAATGGAAGTTGGCACAATCAACCAATCTGAATAGCCACATATCTTAATTTGAGGCTCACCATACACAACCCAACCTTAGCCTTATACCCATAATATAATGTGGTAAGTTTCACAACATCAATTAAAATTTGAAGTGTATATTTATAATTATAAAATTTAGTCACTAGTTCCAATTGATGTTATATACAAACTTATGGAAGTAAATTTTGAAGAGTTCAAATTTTTGACCTTGTTTACAAACTTTAAATCGTTGTGACGTGTAATTTGAATTTTTTTTCACTATCTTATAATATCAAGACAGTTATATAACTAAAAAAGTAAAATTATCTATAAAAAATACTTCTTTGACATAAACTTTCTAATTCGTGAGCTTTTCATACAAGGTAGACAACAAGTTTCAGACCGAGTGTTGTTGCAATGGAACTATTAGTATGAGACTTGTGAGTTCTAATTTCGCTTGTCGTTAGAGGAAGGACTTGAACCTTCAACCTTGTTGTTAACAACCACACCCTCGAACCAACTGAGCTACTCCAGCAAACATTAAAAAAAATATTTTTTTTTAAAGAAATAATGAAACCTAATTGCAGCCGTAAGATCATATATTTAATTAAAGTCGGAACTAAAATGGACCATTATTCTTCATTCATTTTTTTTAATGCCCATGATGATTTACAAGGTAGTATATGTTCTATACTTTCTCAAACATTTTCAAACAAAAAATCTAAGACCCCACCGTAGGTAACTGTGATGTCATTACACGAAATGGTAGTTGGCACAATCAACCAATCTGAATAGCCACATATCTTAATTTGAGGCTCACCAGACACAACCCATGCTTAACCTTATACCCATAATATAATGTGTTAAGTTTCACAACATCAATAAAAATTTGAAGTGCATATTTATAATTATAAAATTTAGTCACTAGTTTCAATTGATGTTATATACAAACTTATGGAAGTAAATTTTGAAGAGTTCAAATTTTTGACTTTGTTTACAAACTTTAAATCGTTGTGACGTGATACTTCTATGACATAAACTTTCTAATTCGTGAGCTTTTCATACAAGAAAGACAACAAGTTTCAGACCGAGTGTTGTTGCAATGGAACTATTAGTATGAGACTTGTGAGTTCTAAATTCGCTTATCGTTAGGGGAAGGACTTGAACCTTCAACCTTGTTGTTAACAGCCATACCCTCTAACCAACTAAGCTCCTCCAGCAAACATTAAAAAATATATATTTTTTTAAAAAGAAATAATGAAACCTAATTGCGGCCCTAAGATCACATATTTAATTAAAGTCGAAACTAAAATGGACCATTATTCTTCATGTTTTTTTTTAATGCCCACGATGATTTACAAGGTAGTATATGTTCTATAATTTCTCAAACATTTTCAAACAAAAAATCTAAGCCCCCACCGTAGGTAACTGTGATGTCATTACACGAAATGGTAGGTGTCACAATCAACCAATCTGAATAGCCACATATCTTAATTTGAGGCTCACCATACACAACCCAACCTTATCCTTATACACATAATATAATGTGGTAAGTTTTACAACATCAATAAAAATTTGAAGTGTATATTTATAATTATAATAAGTTTAGTCACTAGTTTCAATTGATGATATATACATACTTATGGAAGGAAATTTTGAAGAGTTCAAATTTCTGACCTTGTTTACAAACTTTAAATCATTGTGACGTGTAATTTGAATTTTTTTTTTCGCTAAATCTTATAATATCAAGATAGTTATATAACTAAAAAAGAAAAATTATCTATAAAAAAAATACTTCTATGACATAAAATTCCTACGTTGTGAGCCTTCCATACAAGCAAGACAACAAGTTTCTGCCCGAGTGTTGTTGCAATTTTACTATTAGTATGAAACCGGTGAGTTCAAATGCCGCTAGTCGCTAGTGGAAGGACTTGAACCTTCATCCTTGTTGTTAACAGCCACACCCTCTAACCAACTGAGCTACTCCAGCAAACATTAAAAATATATTTTTTAAAAAAAGAAATAGTGAAACCTAATTGCGGCCCTAAGATCACATATTTAATTAAAGTCGGAACTAAAATGGACCATTATTCTTCTTGTTTTTTTTTTTAATGCCCATGATGATTTACAAGATAGTATATGTTCTATACTTTCTCAAACATTTCCAAACAAAAAATCTAAGCCCCCACCGTAGGTAACTGTGATGTCATTACACGAAATGGAAGTTGGCACAATCAACCAATCTGAATAGCCACATTTCTTAATTTGAGGCTCACCATACACAACCCAACCTTAGCCTTATACCCATAATATAATGTGGTAAGTTTCACAACATCAATAAAAATTTAAAGTGTATATTTATAATTATAAAATTTAGTCACTAGTTTCAATTGATGTTATATACAAACTTATGGAAGTAAATTTTGAAGAGTTCAAATTTTTGACCTTGTTTACAAACTTTAAATCGTTGTGACGTGTAATTTGAATTTTTTTTCTCTATCTTATAATATCAAGACAGTTATATAACTAAAAAAGTAAAATTATCTATAAAAAATTCTTCTATGACATAAACTTTCTAATTCGTGAGCTTTTCATACAAGCTAGGCAACAAGTTTCAGAACGAGTGTTGTTGCAATGGAACTATTAGTATGAGAGTTGTGAGATTTAATTTCGCTAGTCGTTAGAGGAAGGACTTGAACCTTCGACCTTGTTGTTAACAGCCACACCCTCTAACCAACTGAGCTACTCCATCAAACATTAAAGAATATTTTTTTTTAAAGAAATAATGAAACCTAATTGCGGCCGTAAGATCACATATTTAATTAAAGTCAGAACTAAAATGGACCATTATTCTTCTTTCTTTTTTTTTTTAATGCCCATGATGATTTACAAGGTAGTATATGTTCTATACTCTCTCAAACATTTTCAGACAAAAAATTTAAGCCCCCACCGTAGGTAACTGTGATGTCATTACACGAAATGGAAGTTGGCACAATCAACCAATCTGAATAGCCACATATCTTAATTTGAGGCTCACCATACACAACCCAAACTTAGCCTTATACCCATAATATAATGTGGTAAGTTTCACAACATCAATAAAAATTTGAGGTGTATATTTATAATTATAAAATTTAGTCACTAGTTTCAATTGATGTTATATACAAACTTATGGAAGTAAATTTTGAAGAGTTCAAATTTTTGACCTTGTTTACAAACTTTAAATCGTTGTGACGTGATACTTCTATGACATAAAAATTCTAATTCGTGAGCTTTTCATACAAGATAGACAACAAGTTCCAGACCGAGTGTTGTTGCAATGGAACTATTAGTATGAGACTTGTGAGTTCTAATTTCGCTAGTCGTTAGAGGAAGGACTTAAATCTTCAACCTTGTTGTTAAGGGCCACACCCTCTAACCAACTGAGCTACTCCAGCAAACATTAAAAAATATATATTTTTTTAAAAAGAAATAATGAAACCTAATTGCGGCCCTAAGATCACATATTTAATTAAAGTCGGAACTAAAATGGACCATTATTCTTCTTGTTTTTTTTTTAATGCCCATGATGATTTACAAGGTAGTATATGTTGTATACTTTCTCAAACATTTCCAAACAAAAAATCTAAGCCCCCACCGTAGGTAACTGTGATGTCATTACACGAAATGGTAGTTGGCACAATCAACCAATCTGAATAGCCACATATCTTAATTTGAGGCTCACCATACACAACCCAACCTTAGCCTTATACCCATAATATAATGTGGTAAGTTTCACAACATCAATAAAAATTTGAAGTGTATATTTATAATTATAAATTAAAATTTAGCCAATAGTTTCAATTGATGATATATACAAACTTATGGAAGTAAATTTTGAAGAGTTCAAATTTCTGACCTTGTTTACAAACTTTAAATCGGTGTGACGTGTGATTTGAATTTTTTTTCTCTATCTTATAATATCAAGACAGTGATATAACTAAAAAACTAATATTTTCTATAAAAAATACTTCTATGACATAAAATTCCTAATTTGTGAGCCTTTCATACAAGTTAGAGAACAAGTTTCTGCCCGAGTGTTGTTGCAGTGGAACTATTAGTATGAAACCGGTGAGTTCAAATGTCGCTAGTCACTAGAGGAAGGACTTGAACCTTCGACCTTGTGGTTAACAGCCACACGCTCTAACCAACTGAGCTACTCCAGCAAACATTAAAGAATATTATTTTTTAAAGAAATAATGAAACCTAATTGCGGCCCTAAGATCACATATTTAATTAAAGTCGGAACTAAAATGGACCATTATTCTTCTTTCTTTTTTTTTTTAACGCCCATGATGATTTACAAGGTAGTATATGTTCTATACTTTCTCAAACATTTTTAAACAAAAAATCTAATCCCCCACCGTAAGTAACTGTGATGTCATTACACGAAATGGTAGTTGGCACAATCAACCAATCTGAATAGCCACATATCTTAATTTGAGGCTCACCATACACAACCAAACCTTAGCCTTATACCCATAATATAATGTGGTAAGTTTCACAACATCAATAAAAATTTGAAGTGTATATTTATAATTATAAAATTTAGTCACTAGTTTCAATTGATGATATATACATACTTATGGATGTAAATTTTGAAGTGTTCAAATTTCTGACCTTGTTTACAAACTTTAAATCGTTGTGACGTGTAATTTGAATTTTTTTTCGCTAAATCTTATAATATAAAGACAGTTATATAACTAAAAAAGAAAAATTATCTATAAAAAAAATACTTCTATGACTTAAAATTCCTACTTTGTGAGCCTTCCATACAAGCAAGACAACAAGTTTCAACCCGAGTGTTGTTGCAATTTTACTATTAGTATGAAACCGGTGAGTTCAAATGCCGCTAGTCGCTAGAGGAAGGACTTAAACCTTCAACCTTGTTGTTAACAGCCACACCCTCTAACCAACTGAGCTACTCCAGCAAACATTAAAAAATATATATTTTTTTAAAAAGAAATAGTGAAACCTAATTGCGGCCCTAAGATCACATATTTAATTAAAGTCGGAACTAAAATGGACCATTATTCTTCTTGTTTTTTTTTTTTAATGCCCATGATGATTTACAAGGTAGTATATGTTGTATACTTTCTCAAACATTTCCAAACAAAAAATCTAAGCCCCCACCGTAGGTAACTGTGATGTCATTACACGAAATGGTAGTTGGCACAATCAACCAATCTGAATAGCCACATATCTTAATTTGAGGCTCACCATACACAACCCAACCTTAGCCTTATACCCATAATATAATGTGGTAAGTTTCACAACATCAATAAAAATTTGAAGTGTATATTTATAATTATAAATTAAAATTTAGCCAATAGTTTCAATTGATGATATATACAAACTTATGGAAGTAAATTTTGAAGAGTTCAAATTTCTGACCTTGTTTACAAACTTTAAATCGGTGTGACGTGTGATTTGAATTTTTTTTCTCTATCTTATAATATCAAGACAGTGATATAACTAAAAAACTAATATTTTCTATAAAAAATACTTCTATGACATAAAATTCCTAATTTGTGAGCCTTTCATACAAGTTAGAGAACAAGTTTCTGCCCGAGTGTTGTTGCAGTGGAACTATTAGTATGAAACCGGTGAGTTCAAATGTCGCTAGTCACTAGAGGAAGGACTTGAACCTTCGACCTTGTGGTTAACAGCCACACGCTCTAACCAACTGAGCTACTCCAGCAAACATTAAAGAATATTATTTTTTAAAGAAATAATGAAACCTAATTGCGGCCCTAAGATCACATATTTAATTAAAGTCGGAACTAAAATGGACCATTATTCTTCTTTCTTTTTTTTTTTTAACGCCCATGATGATTTACAAGGTAGTATATGTTCTATACTTTCTCAAACATTTTTAAACAAAAAATCTAATCCCCCACCGTAAGTAACTGTGATGTCATTACACGAAATGGTAGTTGGCACAATCAACCAATCTGAATAGCCACATATCTTAATTTGAGGCTCACCATACACAACCAAACCTTAGCCTTATACCCATAATATAATGTGGTAAGTTTCACAACATCAATAAAAATTTGAAGTGTATATTTATAATTATAAAATTTAGTCACTAGTTTCAATTGATGATATATACATACTTATGGATGTAAATTTTGAAGTGTTCAAATTTCTGACCTTGTTTACAAACTTTAAATCGTTGTGACGTGTAATTTGAATTTTTTTTCGCTAAATCTTATAATATAATGACAGTTATATAACTAAAAAAGAAAAATTATCTATAAAAAAAATACTTCTATGACTTAAAATTCCTACTTTGTGAGCCTTCCATACAAGCAAGACAACAAGTTTCAACCCGAGTGTTGTTGCAATTTTACTATTAGTATGAAACCGGTGAGTTCAAATGCCGCTAGTCGCTAGAGGAAGGACTTAAACCTTCAACCTTGTTGTTAACAGCCACACCCTCTAACCAACTGAGCTACTCCAGCAAACATTAAAAAATATATTTTTTTAAAAAAGAAATAGTGAAACCTAATTGCGGCCCTAAGATCACATATTTAATTAAATTCGGAACTAAAATGGACCATTATTCTTCTTGTTTTTTTTTAATGCCCATGATGATTTACAAGGTAGTATATGTTCTATACTTTCTCAAACATTTCCAAACAAAAAATCTAAGCCCCCACCGTAGGTAACAGTGATGTCATTACACGAAATGGTAGTTGGCACAATCAACCAATCTGAATAGCCACATATCTTAATTTGAGGCTCACCATACACAACCCAACCTTAGCCTTATACCCATAATATAATGTGGTAAGTTTCACAACATCAATAAAAATTTGAAGTGTATATTTATAATTATAAAATTTAGTCACTAGTTTCAATTGATGTTATATACAAACTTATGGAAGTAAATTTTGAAGAGTTCAAATTTCTGACCTTGTTTACAAAATTTAAATCGTTTTACGTGTAATTTGAATTTTTTTTCTCTATCATATAATATCAAGACAGTTATATAACTAAAAAAGTAAAATTATCTATAAAAAAATACTTCTTTGAAATAAAATTCCTAATTTGTGAGCCTTCTATACAAGCTAGACAACAAGTTTCTGCCCGAGTGTTGTTGCAGTGGAACTATTAGTATGAAACCGGTGAGTTCAAATGTCGCTAGTCGCTAGAGGAAGGACTTGAGAACCTTCGACCTTGTGGTTAACAGCCACACGCTCTAACCAACTGAGCTACTCCAGCAAACATTAAAGAATATTTTTTTTTTAAAGAAATAATGAAGCCTAATTGCGGCCCTAGGATCACATATTTAATTAAAGTCGGAACTAAAATGGACCATTATTCTTCTTTCTTTTTTTTTTTTTTTAATGCCCATGATGATTTACAAGGTAGTATATGTTCTATACTTTCTCAAACATTTTCAAACAAAAAATTCGTAAGTGTACAAAATAGTACACATTAGATTGGCTAATTTATTAGTTTATTTTATTAATATGTAATGTTAATTAAAATTGATTTGTAATTAGTATTATTGGACCAAGCTAAAATGTGTGGTGGAGATTTATTGTTAATGAATTGGACAAAGAAGCAAGTCTGAAGATCTCATTTAATGAATGAGTGGTTGAGAAGAATTCAAGCCACATATGAAGCTACAATCAAGGCATGGTGAAATGGAAGCTACGTACAGTATATAAGGAAGGGAAAATGAAAGAGGAAGTTGCCAATTCTGAAATTCTAATCTCATCTGCAAACTTCCTACATTACTGCTTTAATATTGATTATATTTATTGTGATTTAAACCTGTACTACAAATTAGTACCTGTGACAGCTGAAGTGCTACACCAAAGATGGTTATGGCATGCACGGTTCAGTCCTGAGTAGGTGTTTTAGAAGAGTTGTAGTGGTAAAGGCTGTGAGCCGTTTGTAGTTACCTCTTGTAATACTCTGTGGTGAACATTTAGTGGATTGGGCAGATGTGGGTTGCCTCGCAGACGTAGGAGAAGGAGCTCCGAACTGCGTAACAATTCTACTGTGTCTTTACTTTATTTACGCTTTCAATTTCGTTATTTATACGTTGATTAAATTGATCTAATTAAACAGCGAAATTGTCTCGTAATATAAAATCAAGTAGAATTCTTAGTGTTAAATTGATTTCAAGATACACGGGCTTTCAATTGGTATCAGAGCCTCCAGACTTAAGTTATTAGTCTGACGATCTGGCTACTCCATGCCCCTTGATCTCAATCCTTCAGCGGTTAATTTTATTATTTCTGATGTTGTTAAATTGTTCAATCTCACGGGTTATTGAGTGTTACAAAATGGAGCACACTAAAGCTCTTCCCCAGCTAGTCGGTGACAACTATGCATATTGGAAGGTGCGCACACGCACTCATCTCAAAGCACAAGGTGAAGCAGTATGGTGTATAATTGTAACAGGCTGGGAACATCCAACCAAAGCCAGTAGCAGTGAGGATGAAACTCGAGTGACAAAACCTGAAAATGAATGGACCCAAGCTGAGAAAACGAGTGCTGGACACAACGATAAGGCACTAGATATTATTTATGGGCTAATTCATGAAAGTCAATTTCCTATTGTTGCAGGTCATGATTTAGCGAAAGGTGCATGGGAAGCACTAGAGGCTACCTATGAAGGCACATCGTCGGTAAAACAATCGAAACTGCAACTGGTACAGTCAGACTTCGAGGAGCTCCGGATGAATGAAGATGAAAACATCGTGACCTTCCTCACTCGTGTGCAAGAGCTAGCAAATCGAGCTATGGTCCTTGGAGAACCGTTCACTCAAGAAAAGTTGGTGAAAAAAATTCTACGATCACTGCCACCTCAATTCCGAATGAAAGTAACAGCAATCCAAGAACATGACAACTGGGAGAAAAAGACTATAACACAACTAATGGGGAATCTAAGAACTTATGAGATGGAAATCTTAACAGATCACACAAAGAAACAAAAAATAGTAGCATTTACCGCTGAAGAAAATAATTGTGTACCTAACTTAGATGAAATAGGTGATGATCCAGTTGTATTTCTTACTAAACAGTTTTCTAAACTTTTGAAACAGGTATCAAAAGGTTCACGAAACAAGAATATGCATAAGGGGGCATCATCATCTAAAACGAGTTCTAAATCCGGATCATCAACCTTCAAGTCTTCTGGTTCACGTCCAGGACAGTCCAAAGAGAAATCCACCAGTAAAGGGATCAGATGCTATGATTGTGAAGGCTTCGGACATGTACAAGCAGAGTGCCCCACCTATCTTCGACGCAAGAAATCCATGTCAGCAGTTACTTGGAGTGATAATGACTCGGACGGTGAAACAGGAGGATCTGACTCAGACGAAATTTCTGGGAATTTTGTTGCCTTTACTGCACATATGGCTGCTAAACCGTGTCATGAAGATGTTGCTGACTCAGAAGGAGGCGAGTATAATTCTGCAGAAGATTTAGAGTCAAGTGAATCATCTTTTGAAATCGAGTTTAATAAATTGTATCCCAAATGGGCAGCACTAAGGAAAGAAAATCGTAGATTAACTAGTGAAATAGGGATTGTAACAAATGCAAAGAAAGTGTATCAAACTCAAATAGCTGACAGGGATCTACTTCTCAAAGAGGCATTGGCCCGAGAAGAAAGACTGAAACAAGAGGTACAGCCTCTGAAGCAGGAGCTGAACACCTACAAACGCCAAATCCAAATGATGGATACCACGTCTACTCTTGACGAGATCCTTGAGTCTGGAAGAAAGACATCTACAAAATTTGGTTTAGGATTCACACGAAACAGCTCAAAGGATAAAACAGTGTTTGTCAAAGCGTCAGGTCCCGGTCGAGGAGATATTCCAGAATCTAGCACAACGACACATCGCGTTGGTACAGTAAGATCACTCAAGCCGTACTATAAATCCTATAACCCAGTATGTCATTATTGCAGGTTACGGGGTCACACCAGACCGAAATGCCACTACTTCTACAAGGATCAAAGAATCGAGAAGTTCAAACACAAGAACATTCAACCCTTTACAAGACAAATCTGGGTGAAAAAGACAGATTATATCTCATTAGTATCTTTCCACTTTAAAAGTACAGGCCAAGAAGAAAAATGGTACTTCGATAGCGGGTGTTCACGTCACATGACGGGAAATGCTAAATTTCTGAGTAATGTTAACACAAGCAAAGATGAAGTTACCTTTAGCGACGGTATAAAGGACAAGTCACTGGTATAGGCACGCTAAACGTAGTTGGTCTGCCAAAGCTGGAGAAAGTTCTACTAGTCAAAGGACTTCATGCAAATCTTATAAGTATAAGTCAACTATGTGACCAGAACTGGAACGTGAGCTTCAACAAAAATAGTTGCAGTGTCCTAGACAAAGCAAATCAATGTGTTATGGAAGGTACAAGGTCAACTGATAATTGCTATATTCTTACTAACAATGTTTTGTGTTGCAGGATCAATATAGATGAAACTGAGCTTTGGCACCAAAAGCTAGGACATCTAAGTTACAGACTTCTTGAAAAACTTGTGAAAATCGAAGGTGTTCGTGGATTACCCAAGCTGAAAGTCAAACCAACCATATGTGGTGCATGTCAAGCAGGAAAGCAAACCAAATCCTCTCATCCAGCGCAACACACTATAAACACAAGTCACTGCTTGGAACTGATCCACATGGATCTCATTGGTCCAACTCAAACAGAAAGTGTTGGAGGTAAGAAATACATACTAGTTTGCGTAGATGATTATTCTCGTTTTTCTTGGGTTACCTTTCTCAGGGATAAGTCTGAAACCCTCGAAGCCTTCAAAACTTTGGCATTAAAACTCCAAAAAGAAAGAAATGAGCCCATCATTCGAATCCGAAGTGATCACGGACGAGAATTCGGCAACAATCTGTTCGATACCTTCTGCAACCAAACAGGAATCACACATGAATACTCAGCACCGAAAACACCGCAACAAAACGGAGTTGTTGAACGGAAGAACCGCACAATTCAAGAAATGGGACGAGTTCTGCTCAATGCCAAAGGACTACCTCAAAAATTTTGGGCAGAAGCTGTGAACACTGCATGTCACATCATCAATCGGGTCTAACTACGTCCAGGCACGAATCAGACCCCGTATACACTATGGAAAGGTAAGAAACCAAACATTAAATATTTCCATGTTTTCGGATCACACTGTTTTATCTTGAAGGATCGAAACCCTGTCGCAAAGTTTGAACCAAAAAGCGATGAAGGCATCTTCCTCGGCTATTCAACGAACAGCAGGGCATATCGTGTATACAACAAAGTTACCAAAACCATCATGGAGTCCACAAATGTTGTAATCGATGATCAACCGAGAGGTATTATCACAACGGCTCAACCTGGACCAGTGACAGAACCTGACACAAGTCGTCCTGAAACTTCTGATTCCAGAACTCCTGAACCTAATCCAGAGTCCTCTATTCCATCTCCCACATCAACTCAATCTGAGCAAGGAACTGAGTCTGAGTCTCAATCTGACACTGATCTATGTAACATTGATGTCCCTATTCGTATCCAGAAAGCTCATCCAATACAAAATGTAATTGGAGATCCTAATTCAGGCGTAAAAACCAGAGGTAAACTGAAACGTGATTACCTTCAACTAGCAGGATATTCTTGTTATACTTCGCAGATCGAACCGAAGAATATCAAAGGAGCTCTAACAGACGAACACTAGATTAAGGCCATGCAAGAAGAACTGGGGCAGTTCGAACGAAATAAGGTATGGTCTCTCATTCCAAAACCTAACAATGTTAATGTTGTAGGTACCAAATGGATCTTTCGCAAAAAAAACCAATGTAGCTGGCAACATCGCTAAAAATAAAGCGCGGCTTGTAGCTCAAGGCTACTCCCAAATTGAAGGAATCGACTACGACGAAACGTTCGCCCCAGTTGCACAGCTTAATCTACCAAACCAGGTATTACAAATAAATTCTAATTAATCTTTTTACGTTAACATGGCTGTTTGTTTAACTTTGTTGCAGAAGGACTCTTTCGATTTTTTTTAATCCATAAAGTTTTCTTTTCCCATATTTAATACCAGTTAAAACCAAACCATATAGTTCAATTTTTCCCCAAACCTCTATCTAAAAATTATCATCTCACGCCTCACGCCCTCTTGTTACCTTATACGGCTCATTTGACCTATCATATTTAATTTATTCTCGAACTTTAATCTTAAACTTAGATACTGGTTTCAACATTTCTTTGCCAGATCAGTTTGTATCTACCATTCCCTCTAGTGATATGTGTGCCCATTCCTTTCCTTTACAAGGTGATCCGTATGATTCTTCTTCACATAAATTACCTGAAAATCTTGTGCCTTTATCTGATTTAATGCATGTTGTGTCATCTCCCTTCACCATTCGAAATATTAATCAATATGTGTCTCCCATGACTTGTGCTGCATTCTCTATTCCCATAACCATTCCAGTCTCAAAATCCGCAGAGGTTCCCATCCATGTGCCCACCTCACATGATTCTGTTCCCATTATCTCTATGCCCGTGGGCAAATCTTCCCGAAAAGGGAAAGAAAAAATTACTGTTTCAGGTACCGCCGAGAAAAGAAAAATTGGAGCATTGGAGGATGTTGTCTACTTGTCTAATTCCAAGCAATCAAAAAGAGGGTCCACATTGCCACCCAGAATGACAAGGTCCAGATCAGTTTCAGGCCCAGTACCAAGTCCGGCCGCTGCACCAGCAGCTGCTACTGTCCGCTCTGGCTCAAAGATGAAACAACCCAAGAAGAAATATCATCCTATTTTACTGTCTCCAGATTTGATGTCTGACTGGAATGTTCATGCTACTAGGGATTTTATTCTGGAAAAATCCATCAAAGTGGAGGAATTGACAGAAAAATGCAACATTGTGCCTATTTTGCGAGATCAATACCTGCTTGCCTCACTTGTTCATATTGCTCCGTACTCCAGATGGCTCACTGCCGAGTTCTACACAAATTTAACATTGGATACATTTTCGGAGGGGTCACAGCGATTTCAACAAGTCATTATTCGGGATAAATGGTATCCCTTAAGCCCGGCAGCAATTAATTCCTATTTGGGTACTCCAAATCATCAAGCTACTCCTGACCCGAGTCCTAATCTCCTAGCCGCTGCTTTAACTCACAACAAGATCGTCACTTGGCCAAACACCGGACTTGAAAGCTTAAAACTCACCACGGTCTACTCTATTCTGTTACGGCTTGCTTCAACAAATTGGATGCCGGCTGTGCGTCATCATCTTGTGTCTGACCAGCTTGCTGCCCTTCTCTACAAGATCAGGAACCGGCTCCCACTCAATCTTGGAGAAATCATCTTTGGCCATCTTGCTCAATGAGTGCGACACAGGGAACCTAAGATACACCTACCATTTCCTAGCGTCATTTTTGGACTTCTACAGGAACACGGGTTCAAGCCCTACACGGATGAGGAGGTGATTACTAATGCCTCAGTCTATAAATATGATGATCGGTTGACAAATAAGGATCACTATGATGATAGAGCTACGCTTTTGATCACTCCCGGCGCACCAACTGCCACGCCCTCTGTGTCTGCCCTGCATCATCAGCTGACACTGCCTCTGCACCGAATCCCCGTCCTACGACAGCTATCAAGGAACCTCCGACGCTCATGGATCGCCGTCAAATTGTTCTCACTCTTCAAGCGTCAATTGCACAAGTTCGAACCTCGGTTGCTTCTCAACAAATAACCATTGATGGCTTAGAATAGTTGTTGAGTGCTCAGTTGGAAGAAATAGCCAGAATGGAGGCTATCTATGCTCGGATTCGATCTAACACTGGCGCTGGCACTGGTTCTATTTCTGAGAGTGATGAATCTGAGTCGGGCACCCCGTCTGCAAGTTAATCCAATCCACTAGAATGATGTTCACCGGTTTGTTTGTCATTTATTTGGCACAAACAAAGGGGGAGTATTGGAGAAAGGGGGAGTATTTTGGAATGTTTGGATGTTTGGTAAGTTTTTTGTTTTTGGTATACTTTGTTATGGATGTTAATCCTTGGTTCGGATGGTATATTAATAATTTGGTACTATATAAATATTTTTGGTATGACTATGAATGAATTAAGTATGAAAGTATGAATGTCTTGGTATATTTGGTATGTTGACTGCATGGTATGAATTGGGTTTATTTGGAATGCATATGAAGAAAGGAAAGCACCAACAAAGGGGGAGTAATTCATTGGAAAGCGTGACATATATGGTATGTTTGATACAACACTTTTTCGTGCATGATTCACTATTTATTAATTGGATGAAGTTTGTGAGTCAACATCAACCAAGATTCAAAATAAAATCCCACACACAAATAAGCTTTGGTCTGGTCTTAAGAGAATTAAATTTCACATTTCTTTTCTTTATATGTTCAGTACGTATACTATGGGATGTTAATAAAATATTCATTCCTTTTCCCAAAGTATAATGATACTATTGTTTTACCAAATAAATTGCCAAAGGGGGAGATTGTAAGTGTGAAAAATAGTACACATTAGATTGGCTAATTTATTAGTTTATTTTATTAATATGTAATGTTAATTAAAATTGATTTGTAATTAGTATTATTGGACCAAGCTAAAATGTGTGGTGGAGATTTATTGTTAATGAATTGGACAAAGAAGCAAGTCTGAAGATCTCATTTAATGAATGAGTGGTTGAGAAGAATTCAAGCCACATATGAAGCTACAATCAAGGCATGGTGAAATGGAAGCTACGTACAGTATATAAGGAAGGGAAAATGAAAGAGGAAGTTGCCAATTCTGAAATTCTAATCTCATCTGCAAGCTTCCTACATTACTGCTTTAATATTGATTATATTAATTGTGATTTAAACCTGTACTACAAATCAGTACCTGTGACAGCTGAAGTGCAACACCAAAGATGGTTATGGCATGCACGGTTCAGTCCTGAGTAGGTGTTTTAGAAGAGTTGTAGTGGTAAAGGCTGTGAGCCGTTTGTAGTTACCTCTTGTAATACTCTGTGGTGAACATCTAGTGGATTGGGCAGACGTGGGTTGCCCCGCAGACGTAGGAGAAGGAGCTCCGAACTGCGTAACAATTCTACTGTGTCTTTACTTTATTTACGCTTTCAATTTAGTTAATTATACGTTGATTAAATTGATCTAATTAAACAGCGAAATTGTCTCGTAATATAAAATCAAGTAGAATTCTTAGTGTTAAATTGGTTTCAAGATACATGGGCTTTTTCAAACTGTAAGCCCCCACCGCGGGTAACTAGGATGTCTTTACACTAAATGGTAGTTGGCGCAATCAACCAATCTGAATAGCCACATATCTTAATTTGAGGCTCACCATACACAACCCAACCTTAGCCTTATACCCATAATATAATGTGGTAAGTTTCACAACATCAATAAAAATTTGAAGTGTATATTTATAATTATAAAATTTAGTCACTAGTTTCAATTGATGTTATATACAAACTTATGGAAGTAAATTTTGAAGAGTTCAAATTTCTGACCTTGTTTACAAATTTTAAATCGTTTTACGTGTAATTTGAATATTTTTTTCTCTATCCTATAATATCAAGACAGTTATATAACTAAAAAAGTAAAATTATCTATAAAAAAATACTTCTATGACATAAAAATTTGTGAGCCTTCCATACAAGCTAGACAACAAGTTTCTGCCCGAGTGTTGTTGCAGTGGAACTATTAGTATGAAACCGAAGAGTTCAAATGTCGCTAATCGCTAGAGGAAGGACTTGAACCTTCGACCTTGTGGTTAACAGCCACACGCTCTAACCAACTGAGCTACTCCTGCAAACATTAAAGAATATTTTTTTTAAAGAAATAATGAAACCTAATTGCGGCCCTAAGATCACATATTTAATTAAAGTCGGAACTAAAATGGACCATTATTCTTCTTTCTTTTTTTTTTTTAATGCCCATGATGATTTACAAGATAGTATATGTTCTATACTTTCTCAAACATTTTCAAACAAAAAATGTAAGCGCCCACAACGGGTAACAAGGATGTCATTACACTAAATGGTAGTTGGCACAATCAACCAATCTGAATAGCCACATATCTTAATTTGAGGTTTCACAACATCAATAAAAATTTGAAGTGTATATTTATAATTATAAAATTTAGTCACTAGTTTCAATTGATGTTATATACAAACTTATGGAAGTAAATTTTGAAGAGTTAAAATTTCTGACCTTGTTTACAAACTTTAAATCGTTTTACGTGTAATTTGAATATTTTTTTCCCTATCTTATAATACCAAGACAGTTATATAACTAAAAAAGTAAAATTATCTATAAAAAAATACTTCTATGACATAAAATTCTTAATTTGTGAGCCTTCCATACAAGCTAGACAACAAGTTTCTGCCCGAGTGTTGTTGCAGTGGAACTATTAGTATGAAACTGGAGAGTTCAAATGTCGCTAGTCGCTAGAGGAAGGACTTGAACCTTCGACCTTGTGGTTAACAGCCACACGCTCTAACCAACTGAGCTACTCCAGCAAACATTAAAGCATATTTTTTTTTTAAAGAAATAATGAAACCTAATTGCGGCCCTAAGATCTCATATTTAATTATAGTCGGAACTAAAATGGACCATTTAATTAAAGTCGGAACTAAAATGGACCATTATTATTCTTTCTTTTTTTTTAATGCCCATGATGATTTACAAGGTAGTATATGTTCTTTACTTTCTCAAACATTTTCAAACAAAAAATGTAAGCCCCCACCGCGGGTAACTAGGATGTCATTACACAAAATGGTAGTTGGCACAATCAACCAATCTGAATAGCCACATATCTTAATTTGAGGCTCACCATACACAACCCAACCTTAGCCTTATACCCATAATATAATGTGGTAAGTTTCACAACATCAATAAAAATTTGAAGTGTATATTTATAATTATAAAATTTAGTCACTAGTTTCAATTGATGTTATATACAAACTTATGGAAGTAAATTTTGAAGAGTTCAAATTTCTGACCTTGTTTACAAACTTTAAATCGTTTTACGTGTAATTTGAATATTTTTTTCCCTATCTTATAATACCAAGACAGTTATATAACTAAAAAAGTAAAATTATCTATAAAAAAATACTTCTATGACATAAAATTCTTAATTTGTGAGCCTTCCATACAAGCTAGACAACAAGTTTCTGCCCTAGTGTTGTTGCAGTGGAACTATTAGTATGAAACCGATGAGTTCAAATGTCACTAGTCGCTAGAGGAAGGACTTGAACCTTCGACCTTGTGGTTAACAGCCACACACTCTAACCAACTGAGCTACTCCAGCAAACATTAAAGAATATTTTTTTTTTAAAGAAATAATGAAACCTAATTGCGGCCCTAAGATCTCATATTTAATTAAAGTCGGAACTAAAATGGACCATTTAATTAAAGTCGGAACTAAAATGGACCATTATTCTTCTTTCGTTTTTTTTAATGCCCATGATGATTTACAAGGTAGTATATGTTCTATACTTTCTCAAACATTTTCAAACAAAAAATGTAAGCCCCCACCGCGGGTAACTAGGATGTCATTACACTAAATGGTAGTTGGCACAATCAACCAATCTGAATAGCCACATATCTTAATTTGAGGCTCACCATACACAACCCAACCTCAGCCTTATACCCATAATATAATGTGGTAAGTTTCACAACATCAATAAAAATTTGAAGTGTATATTTATAATTATAAAATTTAGTCACTAGTTTCAATTGATGTTATATACAAACTTATGGAAGTAAATTTTGAAGAGTTCAAATTTCTGACCTTGTTTACAAATTTTAAATCGTTTTACGTGTAATTTGAATATTTTTTTCTCTATCCTATAATATCAAGACAGTTATATAACTAAAAAAGTAAAATTATCTATAAAAAAATACTTCTATGACATAAAATTCTTAATTTGTGAGCCTTCCATACAAGCTAGACAACAAGTTTCTGCCCGAGTGTTGTTGCAGTGGAACTATTAGTATGAAACTGGTGAGTTCAAATGTCGCTAGTCGCTAGAGGAAGGACTTGAACCTTCGACCTTGTGGTTAACAGCCACACGCTCTAACCAACTGAGCTACTCCAGCAAACATTAAAGAATATTTTTTTTTTAAAGAAATAATGAAACCTAATTGCGGCCCTAAGATCTCATATTTAATTAAAGTCGGAACTAAAATGGACCATTTAATTAAAGTCGGAACTAAAATGGACCATTATTATTCTTTCTTTTTTTTTAATGCCCATGATGATTTACAAGGTAGTATATGTTCTATACTTTCTCAAACATTTTCAAACAAAAAATGTAAGCCCCCACCGCGGGTAACTAGGATGTCATTACACTAAATGGTAGTTGGCACAATCAACCAATCTGAATAGCCACATATCTTAATTTGAGGCTCACCATATACAACCCAACCTCAGCCTTATACCCATAATATAATGTGGTAAGTTTCACAACATCAATAAAAATTTGAAGTGTATATTTATAATTATAAAATTTAGTCACTAGTTTCAATTGATGTTATATACAAACTTATGGAAGTAAATTTTGAAGAGTTCAAATTTCTGACCTTGTTTACAAATTTTAAATCGTTTTACGTGTAATTTGAATATTTTTTTCTCTATCCTATAATATCAAGACAGTTATTTAACTAAAAAAGTAAAATTATCTATAAAAAAATACTTCTATGACATAAAATTCTTAATTTGTGAGCCTTCCATACAAGCTAGACAGCAAGTTTCTGCCCGAGTGTTGTTGCAGTGGAACTATTAGTATGAAACCGAAGAGTTCAAATGTCGCTAGTCGCTAGAGGAAGGACTTGAACCTTCGACCTTGTGGTTAACAGCCACACGCTCTAACCAACTGAGCTACTCGTGCAAACATTAAAGATTATTTTTTTTTAAAGATATAATGAAACCTAATTGCGGCCCTAAGATCTCATATTTAATTAAAGTCGGAACTAAAATGGACCATTTAATTAAAGTCGGAACTAAAATGGACCATTATTCTTCTTTTTTTTTTTTAATGCCCATGATGATTTACAAGGTAGTATATGTTCTATACTTTCTCAAACATTTTCAAACAAAAAATGTAAGCCCCCACCGCGGGTAACTAGGATGTCATTACACTAAATGGTAGTTGGCACAATCAACCAATCTGAATAGCCACATATCTTAATTTGAGGCTCACCATACACAACCCAACCTTAGCCTTATACCCATAATATAATGTGGTAAATTTCACAACATCAATAAAAATTTGAAGTGTATATTTATAATTATAAAATTTAGTCACTAGTTTCAATTGATGTTATATACAAACTTATCGAAGTAAATTTTGAAGAGTTCAAATTTCTGACCTTGTTTACAAACTTTAAATCGTTTTACGTGTAATTTGAATATTTTTTTCCCTATCTTATAATACCAAGACAGTTATATAACTAAAAAAGTAAAATTATCTATAAAAAAAATACTTCTATGACATAAAATTCTTAATTTGTGAGCCTTCCATACAAGCTAGACAACAAGTTTCTGCCCGAGTGTTGTTGCAGTGGAACTATTAGTATGAAACTGGTGAGTTCAAATGTCGCTAGTCGCTAGAGGAAGGACTTGAACCTTTGACCTTGTGGTTAACAGCCACACGCTCTAACCAACTGAGCTACTCCAGCAAACATTAAAGAATATTTTTTTTTTAAAGAAATAATGAAACCTAATTGCGGCCCTAAGATCTCATATTTAATTAAAGTCGGAACTAAAATGGACCATTTAATTAAAGTCGGAACTAAAATGGACCATTATTATTCTTTCTTTTTTTTTAATGCCCATGATGATTTACAAGGTAGTATATGTTCTATACTTTCTCAAACATTTTCAAACAAAAAATGTAAGCCCCCACCGCGGGTAACTAGGATGTCATTACACTAAATGGTAGTTGGCACAATCAACCAATCTGAATAGCCACATATCTTAATTTGAGGCTCACCATACACAACCCAACCTTAGCCATATACCCATAATATAATGTGGTAAGTTTCACAACATCAATAAAAATTTGAAGTGTATATTTATAATTATAAAATTTAGTCACTAGTTTCAATTGATGTTATATACAAACTTATGGAAGTAAATTTTGAAGAGTTAAAATTTCTGACCTTGTTTACAAACTTTAAATCGTTTTACGTGTAATTTGAATATTTTTTTCCCTATCTTATAATACCAAGACAGTTATATAACTAAAAAAGTAAAATTATCTATAAAAAAATACTTCTATGACATAAAATTCTTAATTTGTGAGCCTTCCATACAAGCTAGACAACAAGTTTCTGCCCTAGTGTTGTTGCAGTGGAACTATTAGTATGAAACCGATGAGTTCAAATGTCGCTAGTCGCTAGAGGAAGGACTTGAACCTTCGACCTTGTGGTTAACAGCCACACGCTCTAACCAACTGAGCTACTCCAGCAAACATTAAAGAATATTTTTTTTTTAAAGAAATAATGAAACCTAATTGCGGCCCTAAGATCTCATATTTAATTAAAGTCGGAACTAAAATGGACCATTTAATTAAAGTCGGAACTAAAATGGACCATTATTCTTCTTTCGTTTTTTTTAATGCCCATGATGATTTACAAGGTAGTATATGTTCTATACTTTCTCAAACATTTTCAAACAAAAAATGTAAGCCCCCACCGCGGGTAACTAGGATGTCATTACACTAAATGGTAGTTGGCACAATCAACCAATCTGAATAGCCACATATCTTAATTTGAGGCTCACCATACACAACCCAACCTCAGCCTTATACCCATAATATAATGTGGTAAGTTTCACAACATCAATAAAAATTTGAAGTGTATATTTATAATTATAAAATTTAGTCACTAGTTTCAATTGATGTTATATACAAACTTATGGAAGTAAATTTTGAAGAGTTCAAATTTCTGACCTTGTTTACAAATTTTAAATCGTTTTACGTGTAATTTGAATATTTTTTTCTCTATCCTATAATATCAAGACAGTTATATAACTAAAAAAGTAAAATTATCTATAAAAAAATACTTCTATGACATAAAATTCTTAATTTGTGAGCCTTCCATACAAGCTAGACAACAAGTTTCTGCCCGAGTGTTGTTGCAGTGGAACTATTAGTATGAAACTGGTGAGTTCAAATGTCGCTAGTCGCTAGAGGAAGGACTTGAACCTTCGACCTTGTGGTTAACAGCCACACGCTCTAACCAACTGAGCTACTCCAGCAAACATTAAAGAATATTTTTTTTTTAAAGAAATAATGAAACCTAATTGCGGCCCTAAGATCTCATATTTAATTAAAGTCGGAACTAAAATGGACCATTTAATTAAAGTCGGAACTAAAATGGACCATTATTATTCTTTCTTTTTTTTTTAATGCCCATGATGATTTACAAGGTAGTATATGTTCTATACTTTCTCAAACATTTTCAAACAAAAAATGTAAGCCCCCACCGCGGGTAACTAGGATGTCATTACACTAAATGGTAGTTGGCACAATCAACCAATCTGAATAGCCACATATCTTAATTTGAGGCTCACCATATACAACCCAACCTCAGCCTTATACCCATAATATAATGTGGTAAGTTTCACAACATCAATAAAAATTTGAAGTGTATATTTATAATTATAAAATTTAGTCACTAGTTTCAATTGATGTTATATACAAACTTATGGAAGTAAATTTTGAAGAGTTCAAATTTCTGACCTTGTTTACAAATTTTAAATCGTTTTACGTGTAATTTGAATATTTTTTTCTCTATCCTATAATATCAAGACAGTTATTTAACTAAAAAAGTAAAATTATCTATAAAAAAATACTTCTATGACATAAAATTCTTAATTTGTGAGCCTTCCATACAAGCTAGACAGCAAGTTTCTGCCCGAGTGTTGTTGCAGTGGAACTATTAGTATGAAACCGAAGAGTTCAAATGTCGCTAGTCGCTAGAGGAAGGACTTGAACCTTCGACCTTGTGGTTAACAGCCACACGCTCTAACCAACTGAGCTACTCGTGCAAACATTAAAGATTATTTTTTTTAAAGATATAATGAAACCTAATTGCGGCCCTAAGATCTCATATTTAATTAAAGTCGGAACTAAAATGGACCATTTAATTAAAGTCGGAACTAAAATGGACCATTATTCTTCTTTTTTTTTTTTAATGCCCATGATGATTTACAAGGTAGTATATGTTCTATACTTTCTCAAACATTTTCAAACAAAAAATGTAAGCCCCCACCGCGGGTAACTAGGATGTCATTACACTAAATGGTAGTTGGCACAATCAACCAATCTGAATAGCCACATATCTTAATTTGAGGCTCACCATACACAACCCAACCTTAGCCTTATACCCATAATATAATGTGGTAAATTTCACAACATCAATAAAAATTTGAAGTGTATATTTATAATTATAAAATTTAGTCACTAGTTTCAATTGATGTTATATACAAACTTATCGAAGTAAATTTTGAAGAGTTCAAATTTCTGACCTTGTTTACAAACTTTAAATCGTTTTACGTGTAATTTGAATATTTTTTTCCCTATCTTATAATACCAAGACAGTTATATAACTAAAAAAGTAAAATTATCTATAAAAAAAATACTTCTATGACATAAAATTCTTAATTTGTGAGCCTTCCATACAAGCTAGACAACAAGTTTCTGCCCGAGTGTTGTTGCAGTGGAACTATTAGTATGAAACTGGTGAGTTCAAATGTCGCTAGTCGCTAGAGGAAGGACTTGAACCTTTGACCTTGTGGTTAACAGCCACACGCTCTAACCAACTGAGCTACTCCAGCAAACATTAAAGAATATTTTTTTTTTAAAGAAATAATGAAACCTAATTGCGGCCCTAAGATCTCATATTTAATTAAAGTCGGAACTAAAATGGACCATTTAATTAAAGTCGGAACTAAAATGGACCATTATTATTCTTTCTTTTTTTTTTAATGCCCATGATGATTTACAAGGTAGTATATGTTCTATACTTTCTCAAACATTTTCAAACAAAAAATGTAAGCCCCCACCGCGGGTAACTAGGATGTCATTACACTAAATGGTAGTTGGCACAATCAACCAATCTGAATAGCCACATATCTTAATTTGAGGCTCACCATATACAACCCAACCTCAGCCTTATACCCATAATATAATGTGGTAAGTTTCACAACATCAATAAAAATTTGAAGTGTATATTTATAATTATAAAATTTAGTCACTAGTTTCAATTGATGTTATATACAAACTTATGGAAGTAAATTTTGAAGAGTTCAAATTTCTGACCTTGTTTACAAACTTTAAATCGTTTTACGTGTAATTTGAATATTTTTTTCCCTATCTTATAATACCAAGACAGTTATATAACTAAAAAAGTAAAATTATCTATAAAAAAAATACTTCTATGACATAAAATTCTTAATTTGTGAGCCTTCCATACAAGCTAGACAACAAGTTTCTGCCCGAGTGTTGTTGCAGTGGAACTATTAGTATGAAACTGGTGAGTTCAAATGTCGCTAGTCGCTAGAGGAAGGACTTGAACCTTCGACCTTGTGGTTAACAGCCACACGCTCTAACCAACTGAGCTACTCCAGCAAACATTAAAGAATATTTTTTTTTTAAAGAAATAATGAAACCTAATTGCGGCCCTAAGATCTCATATTTAATTAAAGTCGGAACTAAAATGGACCATTTAATTAAAGTCGGAACTAAAATGGACCATTATTATTCTTTCTTTTTTTTTTAATGCCCATGATGATTTACAAGGTAGTATATGTTCTATACTTTCTCAAACATTTTCAAACAAAAAATGTAAGCCCCCACCGCGGGTAACTAGGATGTCATTACACTAAATGGTAGTTGGCACAATCAACCAATCTGAATAGCCACATATCTTAATTTGAGGCTCACCATATACAACCCAACCTCAGCCTTATACCCATAATATAATGTGGTAAGTTTCACAACATCAATAAAAATTTGAAGTGTATATTTATAATTATAAAATTTAGTCACTAGTTTCAATTGATGTTATATACAAACTTATGGAAGTAAATTTTGAAGAGTTCAAATTTCTGACCTTGTTTACAAATTTTAAATCGTTTTACGTGTAATTTGAATATTTTTTTCTCTATCCTATAATATCAAGACAGTTATTTAACTAAAAAAGTAAAATTATCTATAAAAAAATACTTCTATGACATAAAATTCTTAATTTGTGAGCCTTCCATACAAGCTAGACAGCAAGTTTCTGCCCGAGTGTTGTTGCAGTGGAACTATTAGTATGAAACCGAAGAGTTCAAATGTCGCTAGTCGCTAGAGGAAGGACTTGAACCTTCGACCTTGTGGTTAACAGCCACACGCTCTAACCAACTGAGCTACTCGTGCAAACATTAAAGATTATTTTTTTTTAAAGATATAATGAAACCTAATTGCGGCCCTAAGATCTCATATTTAATTAAAGTCGGAACTAAAATGGACCATTTAATTAAAGTCGGAACTAAAATGGACCATTATTCTTCTTTTTTTTTTTTAATGCCCATGATGATTTACAAGGTAGTATATGTTCTATACTTTCTCAAACATTTTCAAACAAAAAATGTAAGCCCCACCGCGGGTAACTAGGATGTCATTACACTAAATGGTAGTTGGCACAATCAACCAATCTGAATAGCCACATATCTTAATTTGAGGCTCACCATACACAACCCAACCTTAGCCTTATACCCATAATATAATGTGGTAAATTTCACAACATCAATAAAAATTTGAAGTGTATATTTATAATTATAAAATTTAGTCACTAGTTTCAATTGATGTTATATACAAACTTATCGAAGTAAATTTTGAAGAGTTCAAATTTCTGACCTTGTTTACAAACTTTAAATCGTTTTACGTGTAATTTGAATATTTTTTTCCCTATCTTATAATACCAAGACAGTTATATAACTAAAAAAGTAAAATTATCTATAAAAAAAATACTTCTATGACATAAAATTCTTAATTTGTGAGCCTTCCATACAAGCTAGACAACAAGTTTCTGCCCGAGTGTTGTTGCAGTGGAACTATTAGTATGAAACTGGTGAGTTCAAATGTCGCTAGTCGCTAGAGGAAGGACTTGAACCTTTGACCTTGTGGTTAACAGCCACACGCTCTAACCAACTGAGCTACTCCAGCAAACATTAAAGAATATTTTTTTTTTAAAGAAATAATGAAACCTAATTGCGGCCCTAAGATCTCATATTTAATTAAAGTCGGAACTAAAATGGACCATTTAATTAAAGTCGGAACTAAAATGGACCATTATTATTCTTTCTTTTTTTTTAATGCCCATGATGATTTACAAGGTAGTATATGTTCTATACTTTCTCAAACATTTTCAAACAAAAAATGTAAGCCCCCACCGCGGGTAACTAGGATGTCATTACACTAAATGGTAGTTGGCACAATCAACCAATCTGAATAGCCACATATCTTAATTTGAGGCTCACCATACACAACCCAACCTTAGCCATATACCCATAATATAATGTGGTAAGTTTCACAACATCAATAAAAATTTGAAGTGTATATTTATAATTATAAAATTTAGTCACTAGTTTCAATTGATGTTATATACAAACTTATGGAAGTAAATTTTGAAGAGTTAAAATTTCTGACCTTGTTTACAAACTTTAAATCGTTTTACGTGTAATTTGAATATTTTTTTCCCTATCTTATAATACCAAGACAGTTATATAACTAAAAAAGTAAAATTATCTATAAAAAAATACTTCTATGACATAAAATTCTTAATTTGTGAGCCTTCCATACAATCTAGACAACAAGTTTCTGCCCGAGTGTTGTTGCAGTGGAACTATTAGTATGAAACTGGTGAGTTCAAATGTCGCTAGTCGCTAGAGGAAGGACTTGAACCTTCGACCTTGTGGTTAACAGCCACACGCTCTAACCAACTGAGCTACTCCAGCAAACATTAAAGCATATTTTTTTTTAAAGAAATAATGAAACCTAATTGCGGCCCTAAGATCTCATATTTAATTATAGTCGGAACTAAAATGGACCATTTAATTAAAGTCGGAACTAAAATGGACCATTATTATTCTTTCTTTTTTTTTAATGCCCATGATGATTTACAAGGTAGTATATGTTCTTAACTTTCTCAAACATTTTCAAACAAAAAATGTAAGCCCCCACCGCGGGTAACTAGGATGTCATTACACTAAATGGTAGTTGGCACAATCAACCAATCTGAATAGCCACATATCTTAATTTGAGGCTCACCATACACAACCCATCCTTAGCCTTATACCCATAATATAATGTGGTAAATTTCACAACATCAATAAAAATTTGAAGTGTATATTTATAATTATAAAATTTAGTCACTAGTTTCAATTGATGTTATATACAAACTTATGGAAGTAAATTTTGAAGAGTTCAAATTTCTGAACTTGTTTACAAACTTTAAATCGTTTTACGTGTAATTTGAATATTTTTTTCCCTATCTTATAATACCAAGACAGTTATATAACTAAAAAAGTAAAATTATCTATAAAAAAAATACTTCTATGACATAAAATTCTTAATTTGTGAGCCTTCCATACAAGCTAGACAACAAGTTTCTGCCCGAGTGTTGTTGCAGTGGAACTATTAGTATGAAACTGGTGAGTTCAAATGTCGCTAGTCGCTAGAGGAAGGACTTGAACCTTCGACCTTGTGGTTAACAGCCACACGCTCTAACCAACTGAGCTACTCCAGCAAACATTAAAGAATATTTTTTTTTTAAAGAAATAATGAAACCTAATTGCGGCCCTAAGATCTCATATTTAATTAAAGTCGGAACTAAAATGGACCATTTAATTAAAGTCGGAACTAAAATGGACCATTATTATTCTTTCTTTTTTTTTAATGCCCATGATGATTTACAAGGTAGTATATGTTCTATACTTTCTCAAACATTTTCAAACAAAAAATGTAAGCCCCCACCGCGGGTAACTAGGATGTCATTACACTAAATGGTAGTTGGCACAATCAACCAATCTGAATAGCCACATATCTTAATTTGAGGCTCACCATACACAACCCAACCTTAGCCATATACCCATAATATAATGTGGTAAGTTTCACAACATCAATAAAAATTTGAAGTGTATATTTATAATTATAAAATTTAGTCACTAGTTTCAATTGATGTTATATACAAACTTATGGAAGTAAATTTTGAAGAGTTAAAATTTCTGACCTTGTTTACAAACTTTAAATCGTTTTACGTGTAATTTGAATATTTTTTTCCCTATCTTATAATACCAAGACAGTTATATAACTAAAAAAGTAAAATTATCTATAAAAAAATACTTCTATGACATAAAATTCTTAATTTGTGAGCCTTCCATACAATCTAGACAACAAGTTTCTGCCCGAGTGTTGTTGCAGTGGAACTATTAGTATGAAACTGGTGAGTTCAAATGTCGCTAGTCGCTAGAGGAAGGACTTGAACCTTCGACCTTGTGGTTAACAGCCACACGCTCTAACCAACTGAGCTACTCCAGCAAACATTAAAGCATATTTTTTTTTAAAGAAATAATGAAACCTAATTGCGGCCCTAAGATCTCATATTTAATTATAGTCGGAACTAAAATGGACCATTTAATTAAAGTCGGAACTAAAATGGACCATTATTATTCTTTCTTTTTTTTTAATGCCCATGATGATTTACAAGGTAGTATATGTTCTTAACTTTCTCAAACATTTTCAAACAAAAAATGTAAGCCCCCACCGCGGGTAACTAGGATGTCATTACACTAAATGGTAGTTGGCACAATCAACCAATCTGAATAGCCACATATCTTAATTTGAGGCTCACCATACACAACCCATCCTTAGCCTTATACCCATAATATAATGTGGTAAATTTCACAACATCAATAAAAATTTGAAGTGTATATTTATAATTATAAAATTTAGTCACTAGTTTCAATTGATGTTATATACAAACTTATGGAAGTAAATTTTGAAGAGTTCAAATTTCTGACCTTGTTTACAAACTTTAAATCGTTTTACGTGTAATTTGAATATTTTTTTCCCTATCTTATAATACCAAGACAGTTATATAACTAAAAAAGTAAAATTATCTATAAAAAAAATACTTCTATGACATAAAATTCTTAATTTGTGAGCCTTCCATACAAGCTAGACAACAAGTTTCTGCCCGAGTGTTGTTGCAGTGGAACTATTAGTATGAAACTGGTGAGTTCAAATGTCGCTAGTCGCTAGAGGAAGGACTTGAACCTTCGACCTTGTGGTTACCTGCCACACGCTCTAACCAACTGAGCTACTCCAGCAAACATTAAAGAATATTTTTTTTTTAAAGAAATAATGAAACCTAATTGCGGCCCTAAGATCTCATATTTAATTAAAGTCGGAACTAAAATGGACCATTTAATTAAAGTCGGAACTAAAATGGACCATTATTATTCTTTCTTTTTTTTTAATGCCCATGATGATTTACAAGGTAGTATATGTTCTATACTTTCTCAAACATTTTCAAACAAAAAATGTAAGCCCCCACCGCGGGTAACTAGGATGTCATTACACTAAATGGTAGTTGGCACAATCAACCAATCTGAATAGCCACATATCTTAATTTGAGGCTCACCATACACAACCCAACCTTAGCCATATACCCATAATATAATGTGGTAAGTTTCACAACATCAATAAAAATTTGAAGTGTATATTTATAATTATAAAATTTAGTCACTAGTTTCAATTGATGTTATATACAAACTTATGGAAGTAAATTTTGAAGAGTTAAAATTTCTGACCTTGTTTACAAACTTTAAATCGTTTTACGTGTAATTTGAATATTTTTTTCCCTATCTTATAATACCAAGACAGTTATATAACTAAAAAAGTAAAATTATCTATAAAAAAATACTTCTATGACATAAAATTCTTAATTTGTGAGCCTTCCATACAAGTTTCTGCCCGAATGTTGTTGCAGTGGAACTATTAGTATGAAACCGGTGAGTTCAAATGTCGCTAGTCGCAAGAGGAAGGACTTGAACCTTCGACCTTGTGGTTAACAGCCACACGCTCTAACCAACTGAGCTACTCCAGCAAACATTAAAGAATATTTTTTTTAAAGAAATAATGAAACCTAATTGCGGCCCTAAGATCACATATTTAATTAAAGTCGGAACTAAAATGGACCATTATTCTTCTTTCTTTTTTTTTTTTAATGCCCATGATGATTTACAAGATAGTATATGTTCTATACTTTCTCAAACATTTTCAAACAAAAAATGTAAGCCCCCACAACGGGTAACTAGTATGTCGTTACACTAAATGGTAGTTGGCACAATCAACCAATCTGAATAGCCACATATCTTAATTTGAGGCTCACCATACACAATCCAACCTTAGCCTTATACCCATAATATAATGTGGTAAATTTCACAACATCAATAAAAATTTGAAGTGTATATTTATAATTATAAAATTTAGTCACTAGTTTCAATTGATGTTATATACAAACTTATGGAAGTAAATTTTGAAGAGTTCAAATTTCTGACCTTGTTTACAAACTTTAAATCGTTTTACGTGTAATTTGAATATTTTTTTTCCCTATCTTATAATACCAAGACAGTTAAATAACTAAAAAAGTAAAATTATCTATAAAAAAATACTTCTATGACATAAAATTCTTAATTTGTGAGCCTTCCATACAAGCTAGACAACAAGTTTCTGCCCTAGTGTTGTTGCAGTGGAACTATTAGTATGAAACCGGTGAGTTCAAATGTCACTAGGTTGTCGCTAGAGGAAGGACTTAAACCTTCGACCTTGAGGTTAACAGCCACGCGCTCTAACCAACTGAGCTACTCCTGCAAACATTAAAGAATATTTTTTTTTAAAGATATAATGAAACCTAATTGCGGCCCTAAGATCTCATATTTAATTAAAGTCGGAACTAAACTGGACCATTTAATTAAAGTCGGAACTAAAATGGACCATTATTCTTCTTTCTTTTTTTTTAATACCCATGATGATTTACAAGGTAGTATATGTTCTATACTTTCTCAAACATTTTCAAACAAAAAATGTAAGCCCCCACCGCGGGTAACTAGGATGTCATTACACTAAATGGTAGTTGGCACAATCAACCAATCTGAATAGCCACATATCTTAATTTGAGGCTCACTATACACAACCCAACCTTAGCCTTATACCCATAATATAATGTGGTAAATTTCACAACATCAATAAAAATTTGAAGTGTATATTTATAATTATAAAATTTAGTCACTTGTTTCAATTGATGTTATATACAAACTTATGGAAGTAAATTTTGAAGAGTTCAAATTTCTGACCTTGTTTACAAACTTTAAATCGTTTTACGTGTAATTTGAATATTTTTTTCCCTATCTTATAATATCAAGACAGTTATATAACTAAAAAAGTAAAATTATATATAAAAAAATACTTCTATGACATAAAATTCTTAATTTGTGAGCCTTCCATACAAGCTAGACAACAAGGTGGAACTATTAGTATGAAACCGGTGAGTTCAAATGTCGCTAGTTGCTAGAGGAAGGACTTGAACCTTCGACCTTGTGGTTACCAGCCACACGCTCTAACCAACTGAGCTACTCCAGCAAACATTAAAGAATATTTTTTTTTTAAAGAAATAATGAAACCTAATTGCGGCCCTAAGATCTCATATTTAATTAAAGTCGGAACTAAAATGGACCATTTAATTAAAGTCGGAACTAAAATGGACCATTATTATTCTTTCTTTTTTTTTAATGCCCATGATGATTTACAAGGTAGTATATGTTCTATACTTTCTCAAACATTTTCAAACAAAAAATGTAAGCCCCCACCGCGGGTAACTAGGATGTCATTACACTAAATGGTAGTTGGCACAATCAACCAATCTGAATAGCCACATATCTTAATTTGAGGCTCACCATACACAACCCAACCTTAGCCATATACCCATAATATAATGTGGTAAGTTTCACAACATCAATAAAAATTTGAAGTGTATATTTATAATTATAAAATTTAGTCACTAGTTTCAATTGATGTTATATACAAACTTATGGAAGTAAATTTTGAAGAGTTAAAATTTCTGACCTTGTTTACAAACTTTAAATCGTTTTACGTGTAATTTGAATATTTTTTTCCCTATCTTATAATACCAAGACAGTTATATAACTAAAAAAGTAAAATTATCTATAAAAAAATACTTCTATGACATAAAATTCTTAATTTGTGAGCCTTCCATACAAGTTTCTGCCCGAATGTTGTTGCAGTGGAACTATTAGTATGAAACCGGTGAGTTCAAATGTCGCTAGTCGCAAGAGGAAGGACTTGAACCTTCGACCTTGTGGTTAACAGCCACACGCTCTAACCAACTGAGCTACTCCAGCAAACATTAAAGAATATTTTTTTTAAAGAAATAATGAAACCTAATTGCGGCCCTAAGATCACATATTTAATTAAAGTCGGAACTAAAATGGACCATTATTCTTCTTTCTTTTTTTTTTTTAATGCCCATGATGATTTACAAGATAGTATATGTTCTATACTTTCTCAAACATTTTCAAACAAAAAATGTAAGCCCCCACAACGGGTAACTAGTATGTCGTTACACTAAATGGTAGTTGGCACAATCAACCAATCTGAATAGCCACATATCTTAATTTGAGGCTCACCATACACAATCCAACCTTAGCCTTATACCCATAATATAATGTGGTAAATTTCACAACATCAATAAAAATTTGAAGTGTATATTTATAATTATAAAATTTAGTCACTAGTTTCAATTGATGTTATATACAAACTTATGGAAGTAAATTTTGAAGAGTTCAAATTTCTGACCTTGTTTACAAACTTTAAATCGTTTTACGTGTAATTTGAATATTTTTTTTCCCTATCTTATAATACCAAGACAGTTAAATAACTAAAAAAGTAAAATTATCTATAAAAAAATACTTCTATGACATAAAATTCTTAATTTGTGAGCCTTCCATACAAGCTAGACAACAAGTTTCTGCCCTAGTGTTGTTGCAGTGGAACTATTAGTATGAAACCGGTGAGTTCAAATGTCACTAGGTTGTCGCTAGAGGAAGGACTTAAACCTTCGACCTTGAGGTTAACAGCCACGCGCTCTAACCAACTGAGCTACTCCTGCAAACATTAAAGAATATTTTTTTTTAAAGATATAATGAAACCTAATTGCGGCCCTAAGATCTCATATTTAATTAAAGTCGGAACTAAACTGGACCATTTAATTAAAGTCGGAACTAAAATGGACCATTATTCTTCTTTCTTTTTTTTTAATACCCATGATGATTTACAAGGTAGTATATGTTCTATACTTTCTCAAACATTTTCAAACAAAAAATGTAAGCCCCCACCGCGGGTAACTAGGATGTCATTACACTAAATGGTAGTTGGCACAATCAACCAATCTGAATAGCCACATATCTTAATTTGAGGCTCACTATACACAACCCAACCTTAGCCTTATACCCATAATATAATGTGGTAAATTTCACAACATCAATAAAAATTTGAAGTGTATATTTATAATTA
>NW_017616592.1:1002500-1007500 GCF_001879475.1 Ipomoea nil | reverse complement strand
TATATGTTCTATACTTTCTCAAACATTTTCAAACAAAAAATGTAAGCCCCCACCGCGGGTAACTACGATGTCATTACACTAAATGGTAGTTGGTACAATCAACCAATCTGAATAGCCACATATCTTAATTTGAGGCTCACCATACACAACCCAACCTTAGCCTTATACCCATAATATAATGTGGTAAGTTTCAAAACATCAATAAAAATTTGAAGTGTATATTTATAATTATAAAATTTAGTCACTAGTTTCAATTGATGTTATATACAAACTTATGGAAGTAAATTTTGAAGAGTTCAAATTTCTGACCTTGTTTACAAATTTTAAATCGTTTTACGTGTAATTTGAATATTTTTTTCTCTATGTTATAATATCAAGACAGTTATATAACTAAAAAAGTAAAATTTTCTATAAAAATATACTTCTATGACATAAAATTCTTAATTTGTGAGCCTTCCATACAAGTTTCTGCCTGAATGTTGTTGCAGTGGAACTATTGGTATGAAATCGGTGAGTTCAAATGTCAGTAGTCGCTAGAGGAAGGACTGGAACCTTCGACCTTTTGGTTAACAGCCACACGCTCTAACCAACTGAGCTACTCCAGCAAACATTAAAGAATATTTTTTTTAAAGAAATAATGAAACCTAATTGCGGCCCTAAGATCACATATTTAATTAAAGTCGGAACTAAAATGGACCATTATTCTTCTTTCTTTTTTTTTTTAATGCCCATGACGATTTACAAGATAGTATATGTTCTATACTTTCTCAAACATTTTCAAACAAAAAATGTAAGCCCCCACAACGGGTAACTAGGATGTCATTACACTAAATGGTAGTTGGCACAATCAACCAATCTGAATAGCCACATATCTTAATTTGAGGCTCACCATACACAACCCAACCTTAGCCTTATACCCATTATATAATGTGGTAAATTTCACAACATCAATAAAAATTTGAAGTGTATATTTATAATTATAAAATTTAGTCACTAGTTTCAATTGATGTTATATACAAACTTATGGAAGTAAATTTTGAAGAGTTCAAATTTCTGACCTTGTTTACAAACTTTAAATCGTTTTACGTGTAATTTGAATATTTTTTTCCCTATCTTATAATATCAAGACAGTTATATAACTAAAAAAGTAAAATTATCTATAAAAAAATACTTCTATGACATAAAATTCTTAATTTGTGAGCCTTCCATACAAGCTAGACAACAAGTTTCCGCCGAGTGTTGTTGCCGTGGAACTATTAATATGAAACCGTTGAGTTCAAATGTCGCTAGTCGCTAGAGGAAGGACTTGAACACCTTCGACCTTGTGGTTAACAGCCACACGCTCTAACCAACTGAGCTACTCCAGCAAACATTAAAGAATATTTTTTTTAAAGAAATAATGAAACCTAATTGCGGCCCTAAGTTCTCATATTTAATTAAAGTCGGAACTAAAATGGACCATTTAATTAAAGTCGGAACTAAAATGGACCATTATTCTTCTTTCTTTTTTTTAATGCCCATGATGATTTACAAGGTAGTATATGTTCTATACTTTCTCAAACATTTTCAAACAAAAAATGTAAGCCCCCACCGCGGGTAACTACGATGTCATTACACTAAATGGTAGTTGGTACAATCAACCAATCTGAATAGCCACATATCTTAATTTGAGGCTCACCATACACAACCCAACCTTAGCCTTATACCCATAATATAATGTGGTAAGTTTCACAACATCAATAAAAATTTGAAGTGTATATTTATAATTATAAAATTTAGTCACTAGTTTCAATTGATGTTATATACAAACTTATGGAAGTAAATTTTGAAGAGTTCAAATTTCTGACCTTGTTTACAAATTTTAAATCGTTTTACGTGTAATTTGAATATTTTCGCTAGACAACAAGTTTCTGCCCGAGTGTTGCTGCAGTGGAACTATTAGTATGAAATACTGTTAGTTCAAATGTCGCTAGTCGCTAGAGTAAGGACTTGAACCTTCGACCTTGTGGTTAACAGCCACACGCTCTAACCAACTGAGCTATTCCAGCAAACACTCAAGAAATTTTTTTTTTTAAAGAAATAATGAAACCTAATTGCGGCCCTAAGATCTCATATTTAATTAAAGTCGGAACTAAAATGGACCATTTAATTAAAGTCGGAACTAAAATGGACCATTATTCTTCTTTCTTTTTTTTTAATGCCCATGATGATTTACAAGGTAGAATATGTTCTATACTTTCTCAAACATTTTCAAACAAAAAATGTAAGCCCCCACCGCGGGTAACTACGATGTCATTACACTAAATGGTAGTTGGTACAATCAACCAATCTGAATAGCCACATATCTTAATTTGAGGCTCACCATACACAACCCAACCTTAGCCTTATACCCATAATATAATGTGGTAAGTTTCACAACATCAATAAAAATTTGAAGTGTATATTTATAATTATAAAATTTAGTCACTAGTTTCAATTAATGTTATATACAAACTTATGGAAGTAAATTTTGAAGAGTTCAAATTTCTGACCTTGTTTACAAACTTTAAATCGTTTTACGTGTAATTTGAATATTTATTTCTCTATCTTATAATATCAAGACAGTTATATAACTAAAAAAGTAAAATTATCTATAAAAAAAATATTTGTGAGCATAAAAAAAATATTTGTGAGCCTTCCTCCATACAAGCTTCTGCTCGAGTGTTGTTGCAGTGGAACTATTAGTATGAAACCAGTAAGTTCAATGTCGCTAATCGCTAGAGGAAGGACTTGAACATTAGACCTTGTGGTTAACAGCCACACGCTCTAACCAACTGAGCTACTCCAGCAAACATTAAAAAATATTTTTTTTAAAGAAATAATGAAACCTAATTGCGGCCCTAAGATCACATATTTAATTAAAGTCGGAACTAAAATGGACCATTATTCTTCTTTCTTTTTTTTTTTTAATGCCCATGATGATTTACAAGGTAGTATATGTTCTATACTTTCTCAAACATTTTCAAACAAAAAATGTAAGCCCCCCACCGTAGGTAACTGTGATGTCATTATACGAAATGGTAGTTGGCGCAATCAACCAATCTGAATAGCCACATATCTTAATTTGAGGCTCACCATACACAACCCAACCTTAGCCTTATACCCATAATATAATGTGGTAAGTTTAACAACATCAATAAAAATTTGAAGTGTATATTTATAATTATAAAATTTAGTCACTAGTTTCAATTGATGTTATATACAAACTTATGGAAGTAAATTTTGAAGAGTTCAAATTTCTGACCTTGTTTACAAATTTTAAATCGTTTTACGTGTAATTGAATATTTTTTTCTCTATCTTATAATATCAAGACAGTTATATAACTAAAAAAGTAAAATTATCTATAAAAAATACTTCTATGACATAAAATTCCTAATTTGTGAGCCTTCCATACAAGCTAGACAACAAGTTTCTGCCCGAGTGTTGTTGCAATGGAACTATTAGTATGAAACCGGTGACTTCAAATGTCGATAGTCGCTAGAGGAAGGACTTGAACCTTCGACCTTGTGGTTAACAGCCACACGCTCTAACCAACTGAGCTACTCCAGCAAACATTAAAGAATATTTTTTTTTAAAGAAATAATGAAACCTAATTGCGGCCCTAAGATCACATATTTAATTAAAGTCGGAACTAAAATGGACCATTATTCTTCTATCTTTTTTTTTTTTAATGCCCATGATGATTTGCAAGATAGTATATGTTATATACTTTCTCAAACATTTTCAAACAAAAAATGTAAGCCCCCACAACGGGTAACTAGGATGTCATTACACTAAATGGTAGTTGGCACAATCAACCAATCTGAATAGCCACATATATTAATTTGAGGCTCACCATACACAACCCAACCTTAGCCTTATACCCATAATATAATATGGTAAATTTCACAACATCAATAAAAATTTGAAGTGTATATTTATAATTATAAAATTTAGTCACTAGTTTCAATTGATGTTATATACAAACTTATGGAAGTAAATTTTGAAGAGTTCAAATTTCTGACCTTGTTTACAAACTTTAAATCGTTTTACGTGTAATTTGAATATTTTTTTCCCTATCTTATAATATCAAGACAGTTATATAACTAAAAAAGTAAAATTATCTATAAAAAAATACTTCTATGACATAAAAGTCTTAATTTGTGAGCCTTCCATACAAGCTTCTGCCCGAGTGTTGTTGCAGTGGAACTATTAGTATGAAACCGGTGAGTTCAAATATCGCTAGTCGCTAGAGGAAGGACTTTAACCTTCGACCTTGTGGTTAACAGCCACACGCTCTAACCAACTGAGCTACTCCAGCAAACATTAAAGAATATTTTTTTTTACAGAAATAATGAAACGTAATTGCGGCCCTAAGATCTCATATTTAATTGAAGTCGGAACTAAAATGGACCATTTAATTAAAGTCGGAACTAAAATGGACCATTATTCTTCTTTCTTTTTTTTTAATGCCCATGATGATTTACAAGGTAGTATATGTTCTATAATTTCTCAAACATTTTCAAACAAAAAATGTAAGCCCCCACCGCGGGTAACTAGGATGTCATTACACTAAATGGTAGTTGGCACAATCAACCAATCTGAATAGCCACATATCTTAATTTGAGGCTCACCATACACAACCCAACCTTAGCCTTATACCCATAATATAATGTGGTAAGTTTCACAACATCAATAACAATTTGAAGTGTATATTTATAATTATAAAATTTAGTCACTAGTTTCAATTGTTGTTATATACAAACTTATCGAAGTAAATTTTGAAGAGTTCAAATTTCTGACCTTGTTTACAAATTTTAAATCGTTTTACGTGTAATTTGAATATTTTTTTCCTATCTTATAATATCAAGACAGTTATATAACTAAAAAAGTAAAATTATCTATAAAAAAATACTTCTATGACATAAAATTCTTAATTTGTGAGCCTTCCATACAAGCTAGACAACAAGTTTCTGCCCGA
>NW_017616592.1:927500-997500 GCF_001879475.1 Ipomoea nil | reverse complement strand
TAATGTGGTAAATTTTCACAACATCAATAAAAATTTGAAGTGTATATTTATAATTATAAAATTTAGTCACTAGTTTCAATTGATGTTATATACAAACTTATGGAAGTAAATTTTGAAGAGTTCAAATTTCTGACCTTGTTTACAAACTTTAAATCGTTTTACGTGTAATTTGAATATTTTTTCCCTATCTTATAATATCAAGACAGTTATATAACTAAAAAAGTAAAATTATCTATAAAAAAATACTTCTATGACATAAAATTCTTAATTTGTGAGCCTTCCATACAAGCTAGACAACAAGTTTCTGCCCGAGTGTTGTTGCAGTGGAACTATTAGTATGAAACGGTGAGTTCAAATGTCGCTAGTCGCTAGAGGAAGGACTTGAACCTTCGACCTTGTGGTTAACAGCCACACGCTCTAACCAACTGAGCTACTCCAGCAAACATTAAAGAATATTTTTTTTTAAAGAAATAATGAAACCTAATTGCGGCCCTAAGATCTCATATTTAATTAAAGTCGGAACTAAAATGGACCATTTAATTAAAGTCGGAACTAAAATGGACCATTATTCTTTTTTTTTTTTAATGCCATGATGATTTACAAGGTAGTATATGTTCTACTTTCTCAAACATTTTCAAACAAAAAATGTAAGCCCCCACCGCGGGTAACTAGATGTCATTACACTAAATGGTAGTTGGCACAATCAACCAATCTGAATAGCCACATATCTTAATTTGAGGCTCACCATACACAACCCAACCTTAGCCTTATACCATAATATAATGTGGTAAGTTTCACAACATCAATAAAAATTTGAAGTGTATATTTATAATTATAAAATTTAGTCACTAGTTTCAATTGATGTTATATACAAACTTATGGAAGTAAATTTTGAAGAGTTCAAATTTCTGACCTTGTTTACAAAATATTTTTTTCTCTAATGTAAGCCAAGTTTCTGCCCGAGTGTTGTTGCAGTGGAACTATTAGTATGAAACTGGTGAGTTCCCCTTGTGGTTACCCATTTAATTAAAGTCGCTAAAATGCAAGGTAGTATATGTTCTATACTTTCTCAAACATTTTCAAACAAAAAATGTAAGCCCCCACCGCGGGTAACTAGGATGTCATTACACTAAATGGTAGTTGGCACAATCAACCAATCTGAATAGCCACATATCTTAATTTGAGGCTCACCATACACAACCAACCTTAGCCTTATACCCATAATATAATGTGGTAAGTTTCACAACATCAATAAAAATTTGAAGTGTATATTTATAATTATAAAATTTAGTCACTAGTTTCAATTGATGTTATATACAAACTTATGGAAGTAAATTTTGAAGAGTTCAAATTTCTGACCTTGTTTACAAACTTTAAATCGTTTTACGTGTAATTTGAATATTTTTTTCCCTATCTTATAATATCAAGACAGTTATATAACTAAAAAAGTAAAATTATCTATAAAAAAAATACTTCTATGACATAAAATTCTTAATTTGTGAGCCTTCCATACAAGCTAGACAACAAGTTTCTGCCCGAGTGTTGTTGCAGTGGAACTATTAGTATGAAACTGGTGAGTTCAAATGTCGCTAGTCGCTAGAGGAAGGACTTGAACCTTCGACCTTGTGGTTAACAGCCACACGCTCTAACCAACTGAGCTACTCCAGCAAACATTAAAGATATTTTTTTTTAAAGAAATAATGAAACCTAATTGCGGCCCTAAGATCTCATATTTAATTAAAGTCGGAACTAAAATGGACCATTTAATTAAAGTCGGAACTAAAATGGACCATTATTATTCTTTCTTTTTTTTTAATGCCCATGATGATTTACAAGGTAGTATATGTTCTTATACTTTCTCAAACATTTTCAAACAAAAAATGTAAGCCCCCACCGCGGGTAACTAGGATGTCATTACACTAAATGGTAGTTGGCACAATCAACCAATCTGAATAGCCACATATCTTAATTTGAGGCTCACCATACACAACCCAACCTTAGCCTTATACCCATAATATAATGTGGTAAATTTCACAACATCAATAAAAATTTGAAGTGTATATTTATAATTATAAAATTTAGTCACTAGTTTCAATTGATGTTATATACAAACTTATGGAAGTAAATTTTGAAGAGTTCAAATTTCTGACCTTGTTTACAAACTTTAAATCGTTTTACGTGTAATTTGAATATTTTTTTCCCTATCTTATAATATCAAGACAGTTATATAACTAAAAAAGTAAAATTATCTATAAAAAAAATACTTCTATGACATAAAATTCTTAATTTGTGAGCCTTCCATACAAGCTAGACAACAAGTTTCTGCCCGAGTGTTGTTGCAGTGGAACTATTAGTATGAAACTGGTGAGTTCAAATGTCGCTAGTCGCTAGAGGAAGGACTTGAACCTTCGACCTTGTGGTTAACAGCCACACGCTCTAACCAACTGAGCTACTCCAGCAAACATTAAAGAATATTTTTTTTTTAAAGAAATAATGAAACCTAATTGCGGCCCTAAGATCTCATATTTAATTAAAGTCGGAACTAAAATGGACCATTTAATTAAAGTCGGAACTAAAATGGACCATTATTATTCTTTCTTTTTTTTTAATGCCCATGATGATTTACAAGGTAGTATATGTTCTATACTTTCTCAAACATTTTCAAACAAAAAATGTAAGCCCCCACCGCGGGTAACTAGGATGTCATTACACTAAATGGTAGTTGGCACAATCAACCAATCTGAATAGCCACATATCTTAATTTGAGGCTCACCATACACAACCCAACCTTAGCCTTATACCCATAATATAATGTGGTAAGTTTCACAACATCAATAAAAATTTGAAGTGTATATTTATAATTATAAAATTTAGTCACTAGTTTCAATTGATGTTATATACAAACTTATGGAAGTAAATTTTGAAGAGTTCAAATTTCTGACCTTGTTTACAAACTTTAAATCGTTTTACGTGTAATTTGAATATTTTTTTCCCTATCTTATAATATCAAGACAGTTATATAACTAAAAAAGTAAAATTATCTATAAAAAAATACTTCTATGACATAAAATTCTTAATTTGTGAGCCTTCCATACAAGTTTCTGCCCGAATGTTGTTGCAGTGGAACTATTAGTATGAAACCGGTGAGTTCAAATGTCGCTAGTCGCTAGAGGAAGGACTTGAACCTTCGACCTTGTGGTTAACAGCCACACGCTCTAACCAACTGAGCTACTCCAGCAAACATTAAAGAATATTTTTTTTAAAGAAATAATGAAACCTAATTGCGGCCCTAAGATCACATATTTAATTAAAGTCGGAACTAAAATGGACCATTATTCTTCTTTCTTTTTTTTTTTTAATGCCCATGGATGATTTACAAGATAGTATATGTTCTATACTTTCTCAAACATTTTCAAACAAAAAATGTAAGCCCCACAACGGGTAACTAGTATGTCGTTACACTAAATGGTAGTTGGCACAATCAACCAATCTGAATAGCCCACATATCTTAATTTGAGGCTCACCATACACAATCCAACCTTAGCCTTATACCCATAATATAATGTGGTAAATTTCACAACATCAATAAAAATTTGAAGTGTATATTTATAATTATAAAATTTAGTCACTAGTTTCAATTGATGTTATATACAAACTTATGGAAGTAAATTTTGAAGAGTTCAAATTTCTGACCTTGTTTACAAACTTTAAATCGTTTACGTGTAATTTGAATATTTTTTTTCCTATCTTATAATATCAAGACAGTTATATAACTAAAAAAGTAAAATTATCTATAAAAAAATACTTCTATGACATAAAATTCTTAATTGTGAGCCTTCCATACAAGCTAGACAACAAGTTTCTGCCCGAGTTTGTTGCAGTGGAACTATTAGTATGAAACCGGTGAGTTCAAATGTCTAGTCGCTAGAGGAAGGACTTGAACCTTCGACCTTGTGGTTAACAGCCACACGCTCTAACCAACTGAGCTACTCCAGCAAACATTAAAGAATATTTTTTTTTAAAGAAATAATGAAACCTAATTGCGGCCCTAAGATCTCATATTTAATTAAAGTCGGAACTAAATGGACCATTTAATTAAAGTCGGAACTAAAATGGACCATTATTCTTCTTTCTTTTTTTTTAAACCCATGATGATTTACAAGGTAGTATATGTTCTATACTTTCTCAAACATTTTCAAACAAAAAATGTAAGCCCCCACCGCGGGTAACTAGGATGTCATTACACTAAATGGTAGTTGGCACAATCAACCAATCTGAATAGCCACATATCTTAATTTGAGGCTCACCATACACAACCCAACCTTAGCCTTATACCCATAATATAATGTGGTAAATTTCACAACATCAATAAAAATTTGAAGTGTATATTTATAATTATAAAATTTAGTCACTAGTTTCAATTGATGTTATATACAAACTTATGGAAGTAAATTTTGAAGAGTTCAAATTTCTGACCTTGTTTACAAACTTTAAATCGTTTTACGTGTAATTTGAATATTTTTTTCTATCTTATAATATCAAGACAGTTATATAACTAAAAAAGTAAAATTATCTATAAAAAAATACTTCTATGACATAAAATTCTTAATTTGTGAGCCTTCCATACAAGCTAGACAACAAGTGGAACTATTAGTATGAAACCGGTGAGTTCAAATGTCGCTAGTCGCTAGAGGAAGGACTTGAACCTTCGACCTTGTGGTTAACAGCCACACGCTCTAACCAACTGAGCTACTCCAGCAAACATTAAAGAATATTTTTTTTTAAAGAAATAATGAAACCTAATTGCGGCCCTAAGATCTCATATTTAATTAAAGTCGGAACTAAAATTTAATTAAAGTCGGAACTAAAATGGACCATTATTATTCTTTCTTTTTTTTTAATGCCCATGATGATTTACAAGGTAGTATGTTCTATACTTTCTCAAACATTTTCAAACAAAAAATGTAAGCCCCCACCGCGGTAACTAGGATGTCATTACACTAAATGGTAGTTGGCACAATCAACCAATCTGAATAGCCACATATCTTAATTTGAGGCTCACCATACACAACCCAACCTTAGCCTTATACCCATAATATAATGTGGTAAGTTTCACAACATCAAAAATTTGAAGTGTATATTTATAATTATAAAATTTAGTCACTAGTTTCAATTGATGTTATATACAAACTTATGGAAGTAAATTTTGAAGAGTTAAAATTTCTGACCTTGTTTACAAACTTTAAATCGTTTTACGTGTAATTTGAATATTTTTCCCTATCTTATAATATCAAGACAGTTATATAACTAAAAAAGTAAAATTATCTATAAAAAAATACTTCTATGACATAAAATTCTTAATTTGTGAGCCTTCCATACAAGTTTCTGCCCGATGTTGTTGCAGTGGAACTATTAGTATGAAACCGGTGAGTTCAAATGTCGCTAGTCGCTAGAGGAAGGACTTGAACCTTCGACCTTGTGGTTAACAGCCACACGCTCTAACCAACTGAGCTACTCCAGCAAACATTAAAGAATATTTTTTTTAAAGAAATAATGAAACCTAATTGCGGCCCTAAGATCACATATTTAATTAAAGTCGGAACTAAAATGGACCATTATTCTTCTTCTTTTTTTTTTTTAATGCCCATGATGATTTACAAGGTAGTATATGTTCTATACTTTCTCAAACATTTTCAAAAAAAAATGTAAGCCCCCACAACGGGTAACTAGATGTCATTACACTAAATGGTAGTTGGCACAATCAACCAATCTGAATAGCCACATATCTTAATTTGAGGCTCACCATACACAACCCAACCTTAGCCTTATACCCATAATATAATGTGGTAAATTTCACAACATCAATAAAAATTTGAAGTGTATATTTATAATTATAAAATTTAGTCACTAGTTTCAATTGATGTTATATACAAACTTATGGAAGTAAATTTTGAAGAGTTCAAATTTCTGACCTTGTTTACAAACTTTAAATCGTTTTACGTGTAATTTGAATATTTTTTTCCCTATCTTATAATATCAAGACAGTTATATAACTAAAAAAGTAAAATTATCTATAAAAAAATACTTCTATGACATAAAATTCTTAATTTGTGAGCCTTCCATACAAGCTAGACAACAAGTTTCTGCCCGAGTTGTTGCAGTGGAACTATTAGTATGAAACCGGTGAGTTCAAATGTCGCTAGTCGCTAGAGGAAGGACTTGAACCTTCGACCTTGTGGTTAACAGCCACACGCTCTAACCAACTGAGCTACTCCAGCAAACATTAAAAATATTTTTTTTTAAAGAATAATGAAACCTAATTGCGGCCCTAAGATCTCATATTTAATTAAAGTCGGAACTAAATGGACCATTTAATTAAAGTCGGAACTAAAATGGACCATTATTCTTCTTTCTTTTTTTTTAATGCCCATGATGATTTACAAGGTAGTATATGTTCTATACTTTCTCAAACATTTTCAAACAAAAAATGTAAGCCCCCACCGCGGGTAACTAGGATGTCATTACACTAAATGGTAGTTGGCACAATCAACCAATCTGAATAGCCACATATCTTAATTTGAGGCTCACCATACACAACCCAACCTTAGCCTTATACCCATAATATAATGTGGTAAATTTCACAACATCAATAAAAATTTGAAGTGTATATTTATAATTATAAAATTTAGTCACTAGTTTCAATTGATGTTATATACAAACTTATGGAAGTAAATTTTGAAGAGTTCAAATTTCTGACCTTGTTTACAAACTTTAAATCGTTTTACGTGTAATTTGAAATTTTTTTCCCTATCTTATAATATCAAGACAGTTATATAACTAAAAAAGTAAAATTATATATAAAAAATACTTCTATGACATAAAATTCTTAATTTGTGAGCCTTCCATACAAGCTAGACAACAAGGTGGAACTATTAGTATGAAACCGGTGAGTTCAAATGTCGCTAGTCGCTAGAGGAAGGACTTGAACCTTCGACCTTGTGGTTAACAGCCACACGCTCTAACCAACTGAGCTACTCCAGCAAACATTAAAGAATATTTTTTTTTAAAGAAATAATGAAACCTAATTGCGGCCCTAAGATCATTTAATTAAAGTTGGAACTAAATATTTAATTAAAGTCGGAACTAAAATGGACCATTATTTTCTTCTTTTTTTTTTTTAATGCCCATGATGATTTACAAGGTAGTATATGTTCTATACTTTCTCAAACATTTTCAAAAAAAATGTAAGCCCCCACGCGGTAACCGATGTCATTACACTAAATGGTAGTTGGCACAATCAACCAATCTGAATAGCCACATATCTTAATTTGAGGCTCACCATACACAACCCAACCTTAGCCTTATACCCATAATATAATGTGGTAAGTTTCACAACATCAATAAAAATTTGAAGTGTATATTTATAATTATAAAATTTAGTCACTAGTTTCAATTGATGTTATATACAAACTTATGGAAGTAAATTTTGAAGAGTTCAAATTTCTGACCTTGTTTACAAACTTTAAATCGTTTTACGTGTAATTTGAATATTTTTTTCTCTATCTTATAATATCAAGACAGTTATATAACTAAAAAAGTAAATTATCTATAAAAAAATACTTCTATGACATAAAATTCTTAATTTGTGAGCCTTCCATACAAGTTTCTGCCCGAGTGTTGTTGCAGTGGAACTATTAGTATGAAACGGTGAGTTCAAATGTCGCTAGTCGCTAGAGGAAGGACTTGAACCTTCGACCTTTGTGTTAACAGCCACACGCTCTAACCAACTGAGCTACTCCAGCAAACATTAAAGAATATTTTTTTTAAAGAAATAATGAAACCTAATTGCGGCCCTAAGATCACATATTTAATTAAAGTCGGAACTAAAATGGACCATTATTCTTCTTCTTTTTTTTTTTTTAATGCCCATGATGATTTACAAGGTAGTATATGTTCTATACTTTCTCAAACATTTTCAAACAAAAAATGTAAGCCCCCACCGGGTAACTAGATGTCATTACACTAAATGGTAGTTGGCACAATCAACCAATCTGAATAGCCACATATCTTAATTTGAGGCTCACCATACACAACCCAACCTTAGCCTTATACCCATAATATAATGTGGTAAGTTTACAACATCAATAAAAATTTGAAGTGTATATTTATAATTATAAAATTTAGTCACTAGTTTCAATTGATGTTATATACAAACTTATGGAAGTAAATTTTGAAGAGTTCAAATTTCTGACCTTGTTTACAAACTTTAAATCGTTTTACGTGTAATTTGAATATTTTTTTCCCTATCTTATAATATCAAGACAGTTATATAACTAAAAAAGTAAAATTATCTATAAAAAAATACTTCTATGACATAAAATTCTTAATTTGTGAGCCTTCCATACAAGCTAGACAACAAGTTTCTGCCGAGTGTTGTTGCAGTGGAACTATTAGTATGAAACCGGTGAGTTCAAATGTCGCTAGTCGCTAGAGGAAGGACTTGAACCTTCGACCTTGTGGTTAACAGCCACACGCTCTAACCAACTGAGCTACTCCAGCAAACATTAAAGAATATTTTTTTTTAAAGAAATAATGAAACCTAATTGCGGCCCTAAGATCCTAAGATCACATATTTAATTAAAGTCGGAACTAAAATGGACCATTATTCTTCTTTCTTTTTTTTTTAATGCCCATGATGATTTACAAGGTAGTATATGTTCTATACTTTCTCAAACATTTTCAAACAAAAAATGTAAGCCCCCACGCGGTAACTAGATGTCATTACACTAAATGGTAGTTGGCACAATCAACCAATCTGAATAGCCACATATCTTAATTTGAGGCTCACCATACACAACCCAACCTTAGCCTTATACCCATAATATAATGTGGTAAGTTTCACAACATCAATAAAAATTTGAAGTGTATATTTATAATTATAAAATTTAGTCACTAGTTTCAATTGATGATATACAAACTTATGGAAGTAAATTTTGAAGAGTTCAAATTTCTGACCTTGTTTACAAACTTTAAATCGTTTTACGTGTAATTTGAATATTTTTTTCTCTATCTTATAATATCAAGACAGTTATATAACTAAAAAAGTAAAATTATCTATAAAAAAATACTTCTATGACATAAAATTCTTAATTTGTGAGCCTTCCATACAAGTTTCTGCCCGAATGTTGTTGCAGTGGAACTATTAGTATGAAACCGGTGAGTTCAAATGTCGCTAGTCGCTAGAGGAAGGACTTGAACCTTCGACCTTGTGGTTAACAGCCACACGCTCTAACCAACTGAGCTACTCCAGCAAACATTAAAGAATATTTTTTTTAAAGAAATAATGAAACCTAATTGCGGCCCTAAGATCACATATTTAATTAAAGTCGGAACTAAAATGGACCATTATTCTTCTTTCTTTTTTTTTAATGCCCATGATGATTTACAAGTAGTATATGTTCTATACTTTCTCAAACATTTTCAAACAAAAAATGTAAGCCCCACCGGGTAACTAGATGTCATTACACTAAATGGTAGTTGGCACAATCAACCAATCTGAATAGCCACATATCTTAATTTGAGGCTCACCATACACAACCCAACCTTAGCCTTATACCCATAATATAATGTGGTAAATTTCACAACATCAATAAAAATTTGAAGTGTATATTTATAATTATAAAATTTAGTCACTAGTTTCAATTGATGTTATATACAAACTTATGGAAGTAAATTTTGAAGAGTTCAAATTTCTGACCTTGTTTACAAACTTTAAATCGTTTTACGTGTAATTTGAATATTTTTCCCTATCTTATAATATCAAGACAGTTATATAACTAAAAAAGTAAAATTATATATAAAAAATACTTCTATGACATAAAAATTCTTAATTTGTGAGCCTTCCATACAAGCTAGACAACAAGTTTCTGCCCGAGTGTTGGAACTATTAGTATGAAACCGGTGAGTTCAAATGTCGCTAGTCGCTAGAGGAAGGACTTGAACCTTCGACCTTGTGGTTAACAGCCACACGCTCTAACCAACTGAGCTACTCCAGCAAATAAAGAATATTTTTTTTAAAGAAATAATGAAACCTAATTGCGGCCCTAAGATCTCATATTTAATTAAAGTCGGAACTAAAATGGACCATTTAATTAAAGTCGGAACTAAAATCATTATTCTTCTTTTTTTTTTTAATGCCCATGATGATTTACAAGTAGTATATGTTCTATACTTTCTCAAACATTTTCAAACAAAAAATGTAAGCCCCACCGCGGGTAACTACGATGTCATTACACTAAATGGTAGTTGGTACAATCAACCAATCTGAATAGCCACATATCTTAATTTGAGGCTCACCATACACAACCCAACCTTAGCCTTATACCCATAATATAATGTGGTAAGTTTCACAACATCAATAAAAATTTGAAGTGTATATTTATAATTATAAAATTTAGTCACTAGTTTCAATTGATGTTATATACAAACTTATGGAAAAATTTTGAAGAGTTCAAATTTCTGACCTTGTTTACAAATTTTAAATCGTTTTACGTGTAATTTGAATATTTTTTTCTCTATCTTATAATATCAAGACAGTTATAAAAAAAAGTAAAATTATCTAAAAAAATACTTCTATGACATAAATTCTTAATTTGTGAGCCTTCCATAACAAGTTTCTGCCCGAATGTTGTTGCAGTGGAACTATTAGTATGAAATCGGTGAGTTCAAATGTCGCTAGTCGAGAGAAGGACTTGAACCTTCGACCTTGTGGTTAACAGCCACACGCTCTAACCAACTGAGCTACTCCAGCAAACATTAAAGAATATTTTTTTTAAAGAAATAATGAAACCTAATTGCGGCCCTAAGATCACATATTTAATTAAAGTCGGAACTAAAATGGACCATTATTCTTCTTTCTTTTTTTTTTTAATGCCCATGATGATTTACAAGATAGTATATGTTCTATACTTTCTCAAACATTTTCAAACAAAAAATGTAAGCCCCCACAACGGGTAACTAGTATGTCGTTACACTAAAGGTAGTTGGCACAATCAACCAATCTGAATAGCCACATATCTTAATTTGAGGCTCACCATACACAACCCAACCTTAGCCTTATACCCATAATATAATGTGGTAATTTCACAACATCAATAAAAATTTGAAGTGTATATATTATAATTATAAAATTTAGTCACTAGTTTCAATTGATGTTATATACAAACTTATGGAAGTAAATTTTGAAGAGTTCAAATTTTCTGACCTGTTTACAAACTTTAAATCGTTTTACGTGTAATTGAATATTTTTTTCCCTATCTTATAATATCAAGACAGTTATATAACTAAAAAAGTAAAATTATCTATAAAAAAATACTTCTATGACATAAAATTCTTAATTTGTGAGCCTTCATACAAGCTAGACAACAAGTTTCTGCCGAGTGTTGTTGCAGTGGAACTATTAGTATGAAACCGGTGAGTTCAAATTCGCTAGTCGCTAGAGGAAGGACTTGAACCTTCGACCTTGTGGTTAACAGCCACACGCTCTAACCAACTGAGCTACTCCAGCAAATTAAAGAATATTTTTTTTAAAGAAATAATGAAACCTAATTGCGGCCCTAAGATCTCATATTTAATTAAAGTCGGAACGACCATTTAAAAGTCGGAACTAAAATGGACCATTATTCTTCTTTTTTTTTTTTAATGCCCATGATGATTTACAAGGTAGTATATGTTCTATACTTTCTCAAACATTTTCAAACAAAAAATGTAAGCCCCACCGCGGGTAACTACGATGTCATTACACTAAATGGTAGTTGGTACAATCAACCAATCTGAATAGCCACATATCTTAATTGAGGCTCACCATACACAACCCAACCTTAGCCTTATACCCATAATATAATGTGGTAAGTTTCACAACATCAATAAAAATTTGAAGTGTATATTTATAATTATAAAATTTAGTCACTAGTTTCAATTGATGTTATATACAAATTATGGAAGAAATTTTGAAGAGTTCAAATTTCTGACTTGTTTACAAATTTTAAATCGATACCCAGCAAACATTAAAGAATATTTTTTTTAAGAAATAATGAAACTAATTGCGCCTAAGATCACATATTTAATTAAAGTCGGAACTAAAATGGAGACGATTATTCTTCTTTCTTTTTTTTTTTAATGCCCATGACGATTTACAAGATAGTATATGTTCTATACTTTCTCAAACATTTTCAAACAAAAAATGTAAGCCCCACAACGGGTAACTAGGATGTCATTACACTAAATGGTAGTTGGCAGCAATCACCAAATCTGATTAATTTGTGAGCCTTCCATACAAGTTTCTGCCCGAATGTTGTTGCAGTGGAACTATTAGTATGAAATCGGTGAGTTCAAATGTCGCTAGTCGCAAGAGGAAGGACTTGAACCTTCGACCTTGTGGTTAACAGCCACACGCTCTAACCAACTGAGCTACTCCAGCAAACATTAAAGAATATTTTTTTAAAGAAATAATGAAACCTAATTGCGGCCCTAAGATCACATATTTAATTAAAGTCGGAACTAAAATGGACCATTATTCTTCTTTCTTTTTTTTTTTTTAATGCCCATGATGATTTACAAGATAGTATATGTTCTATACTTTCTCAAACATTTTCAAACAAAAAATGTAAGCCCCCACAACGGGTAACTAGTATGTCGTTACACTAAATGGTAGTTGGCACAATCAACCAATCTGAATAGCCACATATCTTAATTTGAGGCTCACCATACACAATCCAACCTTAGCCTTATACCCATAATATAATGTGGTAAATTTCACAACATCAATAAAAATTTGAAGTGTATATTTATAATTATAAAATTTAGTCACTAGTTTCAATTGATGTTATATACAAACTTATGGAAGTAAATTTTGAAGAGTTCAAATTTCTGACCTTGTTTACAAACTTTAAATCGTTTTACGTGTAATTTGAATATTTTTTTCCCTATCTTATAATATCAAGACAGTTATATAACTAAAAAAGTAAAATTATCTATAAAAAAATACTTCTATGACATAAAATTCTTAATTTGTGAGCAGCCTTCCATACAAGCTAGACAACAAGTTTCTGCCCGAGTGTTGTTGCAGTGGAACTATTAGTATGAAACCGGTGAGTTCAAATGTCGCAAATCGCTAGAGGAAGGACTTGAACCTTCGACCTTGTGGTTAACAGCCACACGCTCTAACCAACCGAGCTACTCCAGCAAACATTAAAGAATATTTTTTTTAAAGAAATAATGAAACCTAATTGCGGCCCTAAGTTCTCATATTTAATTAAAGTCGGAACTAAAATGGACCATTTAATTAAAGTCGGAACAAAAATGGACCATTATTCTTCTTTCTTTTTTTTAATGCCCATGATGATTTACAAGGTAGTATATGTTCTATACTTTCTCAAACATTTTCAAACAAAAAATGTAAGCCCCCACCGCGGGTAACTACGATGTCATTACACTAAATGGTAGTTGGTACAATCAACCAATCTGAATAGCCACATATCTTAATTTGAGGCTCACCATACACAACCCAACCTTAGCCTTATACCCATAATATAATGTGGTAAGTTTCACAACATCAATAAAAATTTGAAGTGTATATTTATAATTATAAAATTTAGTCACTAGTTTCAATTGATGTTATATACAAACTTATGGAAGTAAATTTTGAAGAGTTCAAATTTCTGACCTTGTTTACAAATTTTAAATCGTTTTACGTGTAATTTGAATATTTTTTTCTCTATCTTATAATATCAAGACAGTCATATAACTAAAAAAGTAAAATTATCTATAAAAAAATACTTCTATGACATAAAATTCTTAATTTGTGTGCCTTCCATACAAGCTAGACAACAAGTTTCTGCCCGAGTGTTGTTGCAGTGGAACTATTAGTAGGAAACCGGTGAGTTCAAATGTCGCAAGTCGCTAGAGGAAGGACTTGAACCTTCGACCTTGTGGTTAAACAGCCACACGCTCTAACCAACTGAGCTACTCCAGCAAAGATTAAAGAATATTTTTTTTAAAGAAATAATGAAACCTAATTGCGGCCCTAAGTTCTCATATTTAATTAAAGTCGGAACTAAAATGGACCATTTAATTAAAGTCGGAACTAAAATGGACCATTATTCTTCTTTCTTTTTTTTTTAATGCCCATGATGATTTACAAGGTAGTATATGTTCTATACTTTCTCAAACATTTTCAAACAAAAAATGTAAGCCCCCACCGCGGGTAACTACGATGTCATTACACTAAATGGTAGTTGGTACAATCAACCAATCTGAATAGCCACATATCTTAATTTGAGGCTCACCATACACAACCCAACCTTAGCCTTATACCCATAATATAATGTGGTAAGTTTCAAAACATCAATAAAAATTTGAAGTGTATATTTATAATTATAAAATTTAGTCACTAGTTTCAATTGATGTTATATACAAACTTATGGAAGTAAATTTTGAAGAGTTCAAATTTCTGACCTTGTTTACAAATTTTAAATCGTTTTACGTGTAATTTGAATATTTTTTTCTCTATGTTATAATATCAAGACAGTTATATAACTAAAAAAGTAAAATTTTCTATAAAAATATACTTCTATGACATAAAATTCTTAATTTGTGAGCCTTCCATACAAGTTTCTGCCTGAATGTTGTTGCAGTGGAACTATTGGTATGAAATCGGTGAGTTCAAATGTCAGTAGTCGCTAGAGGAAGGACTGGAACCTTCGACCTTTTGGTTAACAGCCACACGCTCTAACCAACTGAGCTACTCCAGCAAACATTAAAGAATATTTTTTTTAAAGAAATAATGAAACCTAATTGCGGCCCTAAGATCACATATTTAATTAAAGTCGGAACTAAAATGGACCATTATTCTTCTTTCTTTTTTTTTTTAATGCCCATGACGATTTACAAGATAGTATATGTTCTATACTTTCTCAAACATTTTCAAACAAAAAATGTAAGCCCCACAACGGGTAACTAGGATGTCATTACACTAAATGGTAGTTGGCACAATCAACCAATCTGAATAGCCACATATCTTAATTTGAGGCTCACCATACACAACCCAACCTTAGCCTTATACCCATTATATAATGTGGTAAATTTCACAACATCAATAAAAATTTGAAGTGTATATTTATAATTATAAAATTTAGTCACTAGTTTCAATTGATGTTATATACAAACTTATGGAAGTAAATTTTGAAGAGTTCAAATTTCTGACCTTGTTTACAAACTTTAAATCGTTTTACGTGTAATTTGAATATTTTTTTCCCTATCTTATAATATCAAGACAGTTATATAACTAAAAAAGTAAAATTATCTATAAAAAAATACTTCTATGACATAAAATTCTTAATTTGTGAGCCTTCCATACAAGCTAGACAACAAGTTTCCGCCCGAGTGTTGTTGCCGTGGAACTATTAATATGAAACCGTTGAGTTCAAATGTCGCTAGTCGCTAGAGGAAGGACTTGAACACCTTCGACCTTGTGGTTAACAGCCACACGCTCTAACCAACTGAGCTACTCCAGCAAACATTAAAGAATATTTTTTTTTAAAGAAATAATGAAACCTAATTGCGGCCCTAAGTTCTCATATTTAATTAAAGTCGGAACTAAAATGGACCATTTAATTAAAGTCGGAACTAAAATGGACCATTATTCTTCTTTCTTTTTTTTAATGCCCATGATGATTTACAAGGTAGTATATGTTCTATACTTTCTCAAACATTTTCAAACAAAAAATGTAAGCCCCCACCGCGGGTAACTACGATGTCATTACACTAAATGGTAGTTGGTACAATCAACCAATCTGAATAGCCACATATCTTAATTTGAGGCTCACCATACACAACCCAACCTTAGCCTTATACCCATAATATAATGTGGTAAGTTTCACAACATCAATAAAAATTTGAAGTGTATATTTATAATTATAAAATTTAGTCACTAGTTTCAATTGATGTTATATACAAACTTATGGAAGTAAATTTTGAAGAGTTCAAATTTCTGACCTTGTTTACAAATTTTAAATCGTTTTACGTGTAATTTGAATATTTTCGCTAGACAACAAGTTTCTGCCCGAGTGTTGCTGCAGTGGAACTATTAGTATGAAATACTGTTAGTTCAAATGTCGCTAGTCGCTAGAGTAAGGACTTGAACCTTCGACCTTGTGGTTAACAGCCACACGCTCTAACCAACTGAGCTATTCCAGCAAACACTCAAGAAATTTTTTTTTTAAAGAAATAATGAAACCTAATTGCGGCCCTAAGATCTCATATTTAATTAAAGTCGGAACTAAAATGGACCATTTAATTAAAGTCGGAACTAAAATGGACCATTATTCTTCTTTCTTTTTTTTTAATGCCCATGATGATTTACAAGGTAGAATATGTTCTATACTTTCTCAAACATTTTCAAACAAAAAATGTAAGCCCCCACCGCGGGTAACTACGATGTCATTACACTAAATGGTAGTTGGTACAATCAACCAATCTGAATAGCCACATATCTTAATTTGAGGCTCACCATACACAACCCAACCTTAGCCTTATACCCATAATATAATGTGGTAAGTTTCACAACATCAATAAAAATTTGAAGTGTATATTTATAATTATAAAATTTAGTCACTAGTTTCAATTAATGTTATATACAAACTTATGGAAGTAAATTTTGAAGAGTTCAAATTTCTGACCTTGTTTACAAACTTTAAATCGTTTTACGTGTAATTTGAATATTTATTTCTCTATCTTATAATATCAAGACAGTTATATAACTAAAAAAGTAAAATTATCTATAAAAAAAATATTTGTGAGCATAAAAAAAATATTTGTGAGCCTTCCTCCATACAAGCTTCTGCTCGAGTGTTGTTGCAGTGGAACTATTAGTATGAAACCAGTAAGTTCAATGTCGCTAATCGCTAGAGGAAGGACTTGAACATTAGACCTTGTGGTTAACAGCCACACGCTCTAACCAACTGAGCTACTCCAGCAAACATTAAAAAATATTTTTTTTAAAGAAATAATGAAACCTAATTGCGGCCCTAAGATCACATATTTAATTAAAGTCGGAACTAAAATGGACCATTATTCTTCTTTCTTTTTTTTTTTTAATGCCCATGATGATTTACAAGGTAGTATATGTTCTATACTTTCTCAAACATTTTCAAACAAAAAATGTAAGCCCCCACCGTAGGTAACTGTGATGTCATTATACGAAATGGTAGTTGGCGCAATCAACCAATCTGAATAGCCACATATCTTAATTTGAGGCTCACCATACACAACCCAACCTTAGCCTTATACCCATAATATAATGTGGTAAGTTTAACAACATCAATAAAAATTTGAAGTGTATATTTATAATTATAAAATTTAGTCACTAGTTTCAATTGATGTTATATACAAACTTATGGAAGTAAATTTTGAAGAGTTCAAATTTCTGACCTTGTTTACAAATTTTAAATCGTTTTACGTGTAATTGAATATTTTTTTCTCTATCTTATAATATCAAGACAGTTATATAACTAAAAAAGTAAAATTATCTATAAAAAATACTTCTATGACATAAAATTCCTAATTTGTGAGCCTTCCATACAAGCTAGACAACAAGTTTCTGCCCGAGTGTTGTTGCAATGGAACTATTAGTATGAAACCGGTGACTTCAAATGTCGATAGTCGCTAGAGGAAGGACTTGAACCTTCGACCTTGTGGTTAACAGCCACACGCTCTAACCAACTGAGCTACTCCAGCAAACATTAAAGAATATTTTTTTTTAAAGAAATAATGAAACCTAATTGCGGCCCTAAGATCACATATTTAATTAAAGTCGGAACTAAAATGGACCATTATTCTTCTATCTTTTTTTTTTTTAATGCCCATGATGATTTGCAAGATAGTATATGTTATATACTTTCTCAAACATTTTCAAACAAAAAATGTAAGCCCCCACAACGGGTAACTAGGATGTCATTACACTAAATGGTAGTTGGCACAATCAACCAATCTGAATAGCCACATATATTAATTTGAGGCTCACCATACACAACCCAACCTTAGCCTTATACCCATAATATAATATGGTAAATTTCACAACATCAATAAAAATTTGAAGTGTATATTTATAATTATAAAATTTAGTCACTAGTTTCAATTGATGTTATATACAAACTTATGGAAGTAAATTTTGAAGAGTTCAAATTTCTGACCTTGTTTACAAACTTTAAATCGTTTTACGTGTAATTTGAATATTTTTTTCCCTATCTTATAATATCAAGACAGTTATATAACTAAAAAAGTAAAATTATCTATAAAAAATACTTCTATGACATAAAAGTCTTAATTTGTGAGCCTTCCATACAAGCTTCTGCCCGAGTGTTGTTGCAGTGGAACTATTAGTATGAAACCGGTGAGTTCAAATATCGCTAGTCGCTAGAGGAAGGACTTTAACCTTCGACCTTGTGGTTAACAGCCACACGCTCTAACCAACTGAGCTACTCCAGCAAACATTAAAGAATATTTTTTTTTACAGAAATAATGAAACGTAATTGCGGCCCTAAGATCTCATATTTAATTGAAGTCGGAACTAAAATGGACCATTTAATTAAAGTCGGAACTAAAATGGACCATTATTCTTCTTTCTTTTTTTTTAATGCCCATGATGATTTACAAGGTAGTATATGTTCTATAATTTCTCAAACATTTTCAAACAAAAAATGTAAGCCCCCACCGCGGGTAACTAGGATGTCATTACACTAAATGGTAGTTGGCACAATCAACCAATCTGAATAGCCACATATCTTAATTTGAGGCTCACCATACACAACCCAACCTTAGCCTTATACCCATAATATAATGTGGTAAGTTTCACAACATCAATAACAATTTGAAGTGTATATTTATAATTATAAAATTTAGTCACTAGTTTCAATTGTTGTTATATACAAACTTATCGAAGTAAATTTTGAAGAGTTCAAATTTCTGACCTTGTTTACAAATTTTAAATCGTTTTACGTGTAATTTGAATATTTTTTTCTGTATCTTATAATATCAAGACAGTTATATAACTAAAAAAGTAAAATTATCTATAAAAAAATACTTCTATGACATAATATTCTTAATTTGTGAGCCTTCCATACAAGCTAGACAACAAGTTTCTGCCCGAGTGTTGTTGCAGTGGAACTATTAGTATGAAACCGGTGAGTTCAAATGTCGCTAGTCGCAAGAGGAAGGACTTGAACCTTCGACCTTGTGGTTAACAACCACACGCTCTAACCAACTGAGCTACTCCAGCAAACATTAAAGAATATTTTTTTTTATAGAAATAATGAAACCTAATTGCGGCCCTAAGATCACATATTTAATTAAAGTCGGAACTAAAATGGACCATTTAATTAAAGTCGGAACTAAAATGGACCATTATTCTTCTTTCTTTTTTTTTTTTTAATGCCCATGATGATTTACAAGGTAGTATATGTTCTATACTTTCTCAAACATTTTCAAACAAAAAATGTAAGCTCCCACCGCGGGTAACTAGGATGTCATTACGCTAAATGGTAGTTGGCACAATCAACCAATCTGAATAGCCACATATCTTAATTTGAGGCTCACCATACACAACCCAACCTTAGCCTTATACCCATAATATAATGTGGTAAGTTTCACAACATCAATAAAAATTTGAAGTGTATATTTATAATTATAAAATTTAGTCACTAGTTTCAATTGATGTTATATACAAACTTATGGAAGTAAATTTTGAAGAGTTCAAATTTCTGACCTTGTTTACAAATTTTAAATCGTTTTACGTGTAATTGAATATTTTTTTCTCTATCTTATAATATCAAGACAGTTATATAACTAAAAAAGTAAAATTATCTATAAAAAAATACTTCTATGACAAAAAATTCCTAATTTGTGAGCCAACCATACAAGCTAGACAACACGTTTCTGCCCGAGTGTTGTTGCAGTGGGAGTATATTAGTATGAAACTGGTGAGTTAAAATGTCGCTAGTCACTAGAGGAAGGACATGAACCTTCAACCTTGTGGTTAACAGCCACACGTTCTAACCAACTGAGCTACTCCAGCAAACATTAAAAAATATTTTTTTTTTTAAAAAGAAATAATGAAACCTAATTGCGGCCCTAAGATCACATATTTATTTAAAGTCGGAACTAAAATGGAGCATTATTCTTCTTTCTTTTTTTTTTTTAATGCCCATGATGATTTACAAGGTAGTATATGTTCTATACTTTCTCAAACATTTTCAAACAAAAAATCTAAGCCCCCACCGTAGGTAACTGTGATGTCATTATACGAAATTGTAGTTGGCACAATCAACCAATCTGAATAGCCACATATCTTAATTTGAGGCTCACCATACATAACCCAACCTTAGCCTTATACACATAATATAATGTGGTAAGTTTCACAACATCAATAAAAATTTGAAGTGTATATTTATAAATATAAAATTTAGTCACTCGTTTCAATTGATGATATATACAAACTTATGGAAGTAAATTTTGAAGAGTTCAAATTTCTGACCTTGTTTACAAACTTTAAATCGTTGTGACATGTAATTTGAATTTTTTTTCACTATCTTATAATATCAGGACAGTTATATAACTAAAAAAGTAAAATTATCTATAAAAAAAATACTTCTATGACATAAAATTTCTAATTTGTGAGCCTTGCATACAAGCTAGACTACAAGTTTCTGTCCGAGTGTTGTTGCAGTGGAACTATTAGTATGAGACTTGTGAGTTCAAATGTCGCTAGTCGCTAGAGGAATGACTTGAACCTTCGACCTTGTGATTAACAGCCACACGCTCTAACCAACTGAGCTACTCCAGCAAACATTAAAAAATATATTTTTTTAAAAAAGAAATAATGAAACCTAATTTCGGCCCTAATGTGACACCCCAAAATCCGAATTCGATTAAGGGATTAATTAAGTAATTAATCCTATTTCAATTTGTAATTTCATTCCTTAAATTCCTGAAATTCAATAGTCGGGGACTAGTAATTGACTAGTCAACCCCAAAGTCAAAGTTGTACCTTGAGCTTTGTAAGGAGTTTCCTTGTTTCCTTACACCTCTTCATGTTAGTAAGGGTATTCTTGACCTTTCACCTTGTGTTAGTATTGTAACCTAACCTAGTAAGAACACCCTCATTTCTTTCCTTACACTTTCCAAATTCTAGCTCCACCTTCTCTCTAAAAAGGTGGATAGCTTTTCTTCCAAGCCAAGTTGAAGCTTTTCCAAGACTTCAAGAGTTGTCTCCAAGATTCTACCTTTCATACATTTGGGCATCTTGGAGGGTAAGATCCATGTTTATCTTGTGTTTTTAGTGTCTTCTTAGGTGTCTTTTCTTAAAGATAGAATCTTTATGATCTTTTGGTGTGTTCTTGAAGTGGGTTTGGATGGTGAGCTTTGATAGGAGCTTGGTGTGGTGTTAAGTGAAGGTTTTTGGTCTACAAGAAGTAACCCATGCTCTACAAAATCTATTTTGCTTACCTATATGAATATTTCTTGAATTCTACATGTGATTTTGCTATGAAATGTGAGTGTTTATGCATTGTCTTGTGAAAATGCATATCTAGAGCTTGTGTTTAGGGTTCATGTGTGCCATTGCTTGGATATTCCTTTGATTCAAGTCATTTTGTTGTATTTGGTGAGTTTTGGCATGTTTTGGACTTGAATTTGAGCTTCGAGTTGAAAATCCCCGAAGGGATTATTTTGGTACAGGTTGGGTACCCGCGGCCGGAACGGCGGGCAGAGCCCTACCCGCCGCCCCACCCGCGGGGAGAGAGGCTTGTGGGTGTATGTACCCGCGAGCAGGACCACGGGTAGGGGCCTACCCGTGGGTCCACCCGCGGGGTACATTTTGGTGATTGGCAGGGATTTGTTCCCCGTGATTCTTTTGACTCGGTATTTGGTCTTTTGACTTCCCGATGTTCTTTTGTGGAACTATTTGAGTGTCTTCCTGATGTTTCGTATGTCTAGGACTATATGGTAGGAATCCATGTAGGTTTTGGTGTCTTGAATCGTGCTAAGTGTTCAACATTGTGTTTCGTTGAACCGTGATGAGTCTTGTGTGTTCTACGGAACTACTTTCGGTTTACCCGTTTGATAAGCATGCTAGTTCGGTGTTTAAATGCTAGCATGTGTGTTGTTTGTACCTTGTTATGGGTTGATGATAACTTGTGTTATTCATCGTTGTTGTTGTTGGACTGTGATCCATTCCTTGATTGTGTATGGTTTCATATCTTCGTTGTGATCCGTTGATTGATTCCTGTTGAGGTGTGATGTGTGTGTGGCTTTACCTGGATTGCACGATTAGTGATATGGGACACTAGTCACCAAGGTATTGCAGTGGTCCTCGTGGTGGCCATGACCTGATTATGGAGTTGTGACCTTTGTGTAAGGTTCACGTGATTCTTGGGTGGCATGTGTTGCCGTGTGTGTGATTGGTACCCTTGTGTACTATGAAATCGGTGGTTCTGTTGGAGGGGGAACGATGGTTCCCGGAGGAATAAGGTTGGACTTGGTGTATAGGGGTCCTGGAGGTAAAGGTTGGAACTAGATATAAGGTTGGGGGTAGCCATAAGGTTGGAACCGGGCATAAGGAAGGCATATCAACTCGTGATGGGTGATGTCACGAGGGCTTGTGTAGCCGTTGTTGTGAGTTCTCTCCTTGTGACGTGTGTAGTCACAAAGGCATGTGTTGCCTAGGCATGTGTTGCCATTTGTTGTGTCTTTATTCTTTTGAGTTGTTGTTGTCCTTGTGGTCTCGGGATGTGTTCCCGTGTTCTTGTTGAGAGTGCTAAGTCTTGTGTTGACTATTACTCTTGGTTTTGTACTTATATACTTATGTATTCCGTTTCGAAAATGGCTTTACAACTTATATCTTACCTATGTATGTTATTTCACATGTATTGGTGGGTTACCAGCATTATTCGCTGACCGGACGTCGTCGCATGTTTATTGTGTTCTTTAAGGTGATGTCTAGGCGAGTGTGCGGTCTAGTACTTGCTAGTATAGCTTCTCCCTTTCGTTTTGTGGCCTGTGTGCCAGCTTAGATGTAGAACAATGAGACAATGGGTTTGGATTTAAACATTGCAGATGTTGCCTGTGTGTTCATCTCTTTGGTGAACGTGGCATAGCACCCCGTATTCAAGTTTATTCATATACATCTATCTTTCAGTCTTCCGCTGTGATTGTTGTTTGGTTTATTTATCTGCATGTTTAAGGATTTAAAATAGCTTGTTTTTGGGGGGTGTTGCACCTAAGATCACATATTTAATTAAAGTCGGAACTAAAATGGACCATTATTCTTCTTCTTCTTTTTTTTTTTTAATGCCCATGATAATTTACAAGGTACTATACGTTCTATACTTTCTCAAACATTTTCAAAAAAAAAATCTAAGCCCCCACCGTAGGTAACTGTGATGTCATTACACAAAATGGTAGTTGGCACAATCAACCAATCTGAATAGCCACATATCTTAATTTGAGGCTCACCATACACAACCCAACCTTAGCCTTATACACCTAATATAATGTGGTAAGTTTTACAACATCAATAAAAATTTGAAGTGTATATTTATAATTATAATAAGATTAGTCACTAGCTTCAATTGATGATATATACATACTTATGTTAGTAAATTTTGAAGAGTTCAAATTTCTGACCTTGTTTACAAACTTTAAATCGTTGTGACGTGTAATTTGAATTTTTTTCTCTATCTTAGAATATCAAGACAGTTATATAAATAAAAAAGTAAAATTATCTATAAAAAAAAAATACTTCTATGACATAAAATTTCTAGTTTGTGAGTCTGCCCGAGTGTTGTTACAGTTCCATTTCTAGTTTGTGAGTCTGCCCGAGTGTTGTTACAGTGGAACTATTAGTATGAGACTTGTGAGTTCAAATGTCGCTAATTGCTAGAGGAAGGAGTTGAACCTTCGACCTTGTGGATAACAACCACACGCTCTATCCAACTGAGATACTCCAACAAACATTAAAAAATATATATATTTTTTTAAAAAGAAATAATGAAACCTAATTGCGGCCCTAAGATCACATATTTAATTAAAGTCAGAATTAAAATGGACCATTATTCTTCTTCTTCTTTTTTTAATGCCCATGATGATTTACAAGGTAGTATATGTTCTATACTTTCTCAAACATTTTCAAACAAAAAATCTAAACCCCCACCGTAGGTAACTGTGATGTCATTACACGAAATGGTAGTTGGCACAATCAACCAATCTGAATAGCCACATATCTTAATTTGAGGCTCACCATACACAACCCAACCTTAGCCTTATACACATAAAATAATGTGGTAAGTTTTACAACATCAATAAAAATTTGAAGTGTATATTTATAATTATAATAAGTTTAGTCACTAGTTTCAATTGATGATATATACATACTTATGGAAGTAAATTTTGACGTGTTCAAATTTCTGACCTTGTTTACAAACTTTAAATCGTTGTGACGTGTAATTTGAATTTTTTTCTCTATCTTAGAATATCAAGACAGTTATATAAATAAAAAAGTAAAATTATCTATAAAAAAAATACTTCTATGACATAAAATTTCTAATTTGTGAGTCTGCCCAAGTGTTGTTGCAGTGGAACTATTAGTATGAGACTTGTGAGTTCAAATGTCGCTAGTCACCAGAGGAAGGACTTGAGCCTTCGACCTTGTGGTTAACAACCACATGCTCTAACCAACTGAGCTACTCCAGCGAACATTAAAAAATATTTTTTTTAAAAAAAAAAGAAATAATGAAACCTAATTGCGGCCCTAAGATCACATATTTAATTAAAGTCGGAACTAAAATGGACCATTATTCTTCTTCTTTTTTTTTTTTTTAATGCCCATGATGATTTACAAAGTAGTATATGTTCTATACTTTCTCAAACATTTTCAAACAAAAAATCTAAGCCCCCTCCGTAGGTAACTGTGATGTCATTACACGAAATGGTAGTTGGCACAATCAACCAATCTGAATAGCCACATATCTTAATTTGAGGCTCACCATACACAACCCAACCTTAGCCTTATACACATAATATAATGTGGTAAGTTTTACAACATCAATAAAAATTTGAAGTGTATATTTATAATTATAATATGTTTAGTCACTAGTTTCAATTGATGATATATACATACTTGTGGAAGTAAATTTTGAAGAGTTCAAATTTCTGACCTTGTTTACAAACTTTAAATTGTTGTGACGTGTAATTTGAATTTTTTTCTCTATCTTATAATATCAAGACAGTTATATAACTAAAAAAGTAAAATAATCTATAAAAAAAAAAAAAAACTTCTACATATAATTTCGAATTTGTGAGCCTTCCACTTAAAAGCTTGGCGCTATTCGCTAGACTGGAAGGACTTGAACCTTCAACCTCGTGGTTAACAGCCACACGCTCTAACCAACTGAGCTACTCCAGCAAACATTAAAAAATATATTTTTTTTAAAAAGAAATAATGAAACCTAATTGCGGCCCTAATATCACATATTTAATTATAGTCGGAACTTAAATGGACCATTATTTGTTGGAAAAAATAGCTTAAAATGGCATATTAAGTGGTTTTTTTGTGGTACAATTATCAGTGCGGTCCACTTCTGATTTGCGTCGGGTCAAAGTGGATTCGGGTTCTTTGTAGTAAGACGAAGAGATTGATATATTGTACGCTCAAAACGGATAATGGGTGAATGAGATATTGATTCTCAAAGTAGACCCATTTGAGTTGGAAAATGAAGGGAAAAAAGTGAGCTTTTGTCCCACATTGGTTTGGGAAGAGGATTTCCCCCACTATTTATACAAGAGCTCTTTTTAAGCTTATTGAATTGTATAGTATAGAGGCTCTCTCTCGCGCGCAGGGGGGTGGTGGGGTTGCAAATCAAATCCCAAAATGAGATCGCAAAAGGCTTGGGTTAAGCCTAATCTCGCGTGCGCCGGCACCTGCACGAAACTTTGTGATGTTTTCGTGGAGATTGGTGTTCGGCCAAGCCGAAACTGTGCCGGCCAGCACAGTTTTTTTTTTTGCAGCTCCTGTTTTGTGACAGTTGGGATTTAATTTCAGCTGTTATGGGTTTAATTTCAATTTTAATTTTTGAATTAACACCCATGTTAATGGTTGCCGTTACAGGAGTTGTAGGGTGCCCCTTGTTAGGAATATATTGTAAATTTTGATGAGCCGAATGTCTTTTTGAAAAATCAAGTAGTCCCCAATTTTATTCTATTTGAGTCAGTCCTAGTCTACGGAGTATGGTGCACCTATATCATGCAACCCATGTACAAGTCTGGAAAATCATATTTTGATTTTCGATGTTAAGCGGGATTATAGCTTCACATAATTATGTTGCGGAGAAGTCACCAAGAACCATGTTAGAAGAGTTGGAAGAAACGCGTGTGAGCTAGGCCAAGTGATCCTTAGTTCGAATCTCAAGTGAAGCAATTTTTAAGCTTGCTTTGGAGACTAGCTTGGACCGTATGAGAGACTAGCTTCACTGTATTGGAGACTAGCTTGGACAGACTAGCTTCACTGTATTGGAGACTAGCTTGGACCGTATAACCGTATGGGAGACTAGCTTGGACCGTATAACCGTATGGGAGACTAGCTTGGACCGTATAATCGTAAAGAGACTAGCTAAAATAGATACTAGCTAGAATGGAGACTCTTGAAATAGAGGAGACTAGCTAAAATAGATACTAGCTAGAATGGAGACTCTCTAAAATAGAGACTAGCTAAGGAGAGACTAGCTAATGAAGACTAGCTAAGGAAAATGCACAAGTCTCACAGAAGCCATGCACCATATGGAGAAACATACCAAGTATGGTGGACTAAGCTTGAAATTCGAAACAGAGCATCTCACCATGAACAACAATGGAGTTTTTACAGAGGTTCCAGTATAATATTTTACAAGGAACATGAAGGAGAAAATATTTGATATATATTTTCATCTGAACATCAAGTTTTTACGGTGGAACCGGAGACGCTCGAAGAAGGCTGATTTGCGGAGAAATAATTTTATACTCAAGCAAGAATCAGCAGTTAAATTATTTGATCAACTTGACATGTCAGAGCATTTATGAAGGAGAAGAAAATCATGCACGCCGCGCCCAACTTATTCAAATTTTGGAGGCTACAAAATTCAAGACACGGCAACGGGCAATTTATTCAAATCATCTGACAAAAAGGAGAAATGACATCTACCTACAATTGCAGATCAAGTTGACAAAATTATCAGATCAACTACAATTCAAAATGGACGATCAAGATCGAAAGTTGATCAACGGGCAAATAGCTTTCTTTGGCTATAAAATGCCCAAGCAGACTTGAAGACAAATACGACTTGAACACGGCTGAAAAATTACAAGCAAGAGAAAAGCAAGCAATATTCAAATCAGCCAAGAAGTGATATATTGAGCATACACGATAGAATTCAAGTCTGAGTGAGAGAAATCTTTGTATTTCATTGTAAATCTTCTACTGAGTGTAGAAAAGGGGCAGAGTAACAAGAGGAGCTTGTGAAAACCCTTGGAGGACGTAGCTTTGTGCGTAGTTCTTGTGGTGTAGGAGTACAGCTTGGTGCGAAGTACTCGGGAAGGCGGAGTAACAAGAGGAGCTTGCGAAAAACCTTGGAGGAGTGTAGCTTTGTGCGAAGCACTCGGAGAAGTGTCGGTGGACACTTATTCACTATTGTATCTGGGTGATCGAAGAATAGTGAATTTCCTCGTTGAAGTGAAAGGAGAAGAGTGGACTAGGAGGATTACACCACCTCTGAACCACTATAAATCTCTCTCTCTATTTACTTACTGCTCATATATTTTGTGCATGCTTATTCTAACTGCGAACTAACCCGATTACGATTTATCGCTTATCTTTATATGTCTGGGTTTGATAGTTCCCACGTTTGCATGCAAGCCAAACTTTACGTACATCATCCTTGAACCATATCAAGTGTTTCTAACGTGTTGCATGTTTAGAATCTCTCTTTGAGCACCACACTATTAAGCATAACACTATACCGCTACCTATTCCGCTGCACACTCTAAGTTGTTTATCTTGATGATGCTTGTTACTTAGAGTTGATATAATTAAAGTGTTATTTGCCTTGTGTGTTTTGCGAAAGAATTGGAAAAGTTAGAGAAGTCTATTCACCCCCCCCCCCCCCTCTAGACTTCTCGCCACCCATTCGGGACCAACAAGTGGTATCAGAGCGGTTGTCTATTTGAGTCAATTTTGACTGCTAGATAGATCTCAAAATCTTCAAGATGAAGAGAGATATGGCTCTTGCTCAAAATTTGCTTTTCTCACTTGATAAATTTGATGATTGGAAAATACGTATGCAGGTGCACTTATCTGCTTTAAATGACGAAATGTGGGAAGTCATCGCAAAAGGTCCTATTCAAATTATGGAAGTTAACACTACCGCCGCACTAACTCCAAATGCTCCATGATATATTCCAAAGCCAAAAATGGAGTGGACAAAGGAAGATAGAGGGCGAAATAATTTGGACAACATTGCCAAAGATATTTTATTCAAAGCAGTCGATGACACCATATTCCCAAAGATTCGAAAGTGCACTACAGCAAAAGAAATATGGGATACACTTATCGGAATCGGTGAAGGCGATGAACAAGAAAAAGACAACAAACTAACCATTGCCATGAAGAGGTTCGAAGATTTCAAAATGCTACCGAACGAAAGCATCACCGACATGGAAGCTCGATTGATCAAAATTCTTGGAGAAATCACAGATCTGGGAAAGACCATTACCCAGAAAGAAATATCGCTCAAAGTGTTACGCGGACTACCTACAAATTGGGATATGAAGGTGACCGCAATGCGCGATCATAGAGATCTAAGGACATTATCTACGGATAAACTCTTTAGTGATCTTAAGGCGTATGAGTTCGAAATGAAGACACGAGTCGAGGAAGAACGTGATGAACGAACATCCACATTGATGGCCGAACAACCCTCAACATCAAGAAAGCCTGGACATTTTATGGCCGAATGTCCACACCCCAAGGCGGACAAAAATTCGAATACTTCTCCACAAGTGGAATACAAATCCAAAGAGAAGAAATTCAAAAAGGGCAAACGGAAGGCACTAATAAGCGATCCATTAGAAGCAAGTGAATCCGAAGAATCATCTAGCGACGAGAGTGATTCATCACAAGAAGATACGGCGCTACTATGCCTAGTGGGCAAGACATCCGAACATGAGGAATGCTATATGGCGCGTGAAATCGATGAAGAGGTATCTTCTAGCTCTATTAGTTCTTTTAGTTCAGTTGACACTTCTTTCCAGACTCAAGAATCATTTCAAAGTCTTATGGAAAATTGTCAAAAAGTCATGGTCACTCATACTCAAATCAAAGAGCGCAATAATACGTTAATTCTTGAAAAGGAAGAAATGTCACAAAAATTGCAAAATGCTCTAAATGAAATGAGTAACTTGAAAGCCGAAAATGTTCGACTTCAAGAAGAGTGCAAAGCTAGAGAGGTTAGAGAACATAACCTTCGGGAAGTTATTGCATCATTTACGCATTCATCCAAAATAATGGATAAAATGGTAAACATGCAAAAACCCGCTGGAGATAAAGCCGGACTTGGCTACGATCCATCATGTTCTAAAACCCCTCAAAAGTTGACTAATTCTACTACTACTTTAATCAATAAAGTTCCAGTGGTAAAATTTGTAAAAAGTCAACATAGCACAATGAGACAAGGAGTTGGAAACAAAATTAATGCCCAGAAAGTTGTTGCTAGGCCGAAACAACACAGTGACATTTTGGCAAGACAACAAAATTTTAAAAGGCAAAAATTTGTATCTCAAAGGAGAACCAACGAGTCTAGTGCAATAAAACCTCATAGGAATATGGGAAGAATTCCGAGAATTGGGGCTGGGAGATTATATCCCTCAGAAGAAGATTGGTCGCTTGAACATAAACCATGGACCAAGTCCAGATTTAATTTGTTTCATAGAGTCAAGCAACTATCAGCTTCCCAACCCGCACCGAATCATTATTCGAAAGTGCGTTATGATTATAATGTTTATAATGGTTACAGATCACCTATTCTTGGATCAATGGGATCTAGGTGGATTTGGATGCCAAAAATTACTAACGCAAAAGGACCCAAACAAGTGTGGGTACCTAAAAATAATTAATCTGTTTTGCAGGAAATTTGGTATTTCAATAGCGGATGCTCTCGACACATGACCGGCAATAAAGCTAGTCTAGTTGAGTTCAAAAGTATCGAAGGACCAAAAGTAGTGTTCGGTGGAAACGATCGATATGGAATGACAAAAGGAACCGGCGCAATTGTGAAAAATGGTCTACGAATTGATGACGTATCTTATGTCGAAGGATTAAAATTTAACTTGTTTAGTACAAGTCAATTTTGCGACAAAGGATATCTCGTAGAATTTTACAAAGGCAAATGTCAAGTCAAGGACGAATCTACAAATGAAGTCGTGCTAGCCGGATCAAGAAAGAAAAACATGTATGTTGTAGATTGGAGTACAACGAAGAAATCCGTATGTTTGATGGCAAATAATTTGAATGAAGTTTGTTGGGAATGGCACAGAAGGCTAAATCATTTGAATTTCAAAACTATCAACAAGCTTGCAAGAAATAATATAGTCGAAGGACTACCCAACATTGTGTTCAAGAAAAATCAAATTTGTGATGCATGCCAGAAAGGAAAACAAATCAAAGCATCATTCAAAGTCAAAGCTCAAGAGTCAACATCAAGACCCTTAAGTCTACTGCACATGGATTTATTTGGTCCAGTAGACCCAGTAAGTATAAGTGGTAAGAAATATACTTTGGTTGTTGTTGATGATTTTTCTAGGTACACATGGACAATATTCACCAAGAAAAAGGATGAAGTCTTATCAAAGTTGCCAGAGCTATTGAAGCTACTGCAAGTCGAAAAAGACATGAAGATTGCAACAATACGAACCGATCGAGGAACAGAGTTCGTGAATAGAGTGATTCAATCTTATTGCAATTCACAAGGAATTTTACATCAATTATCTGCCGCACGAACGCCGCAACAAAATGGTGTAGCTGAAAGAAGAAATCGAACACTCAAAGAAGCCGCACGAGTCATGATAACGGCCGCGGAACTACCAAAGAGATTTTGGGCAGAAGCTATCAACACGGCGTGTTATACTCAAAATCGAAGTCTAATCCACAAGTCCTATAACAAAACACCATATGAATTATGGAAAGGGAGAAAACCCAATCTCACCTATTTTCATACATTTGGTTGTAAATGTTTTGTACTTGTTAATGGAAAGTCTCAATTAAAGACTTTTGACGAACGTGCGAACGAAGGAATATTTTTGGGATATTCATCCACCAGCAAAGCGTACAGAATATTCAACAAATCAACAATGGTGGTAGAAGAATCAATTCATGTTGTGTTCGACGAGAATCACGGCAAAAATGGCAAAAATGGTGAATGTAATTGTGATTTGAATAATTCTAATGAGTTGTTCGAAAATGATGTGTTGCAGGAAGTAGAAGAATCAAGTGACATGGGTATTCACGCATGCCTGTTGCACAAGAAGAAATTCCAGTAGTTGAAACCGAAGAAGCATCCGTCAATAATACACAACAAGTGGAATCACATCAAGAAGGAAACTCTGAGAATCCAACAAATTTCCAACCAAATCGAAAATGGCTAAGAAGTCACACACATGACTTAGTCATTGGAAATCCAAGTGACGGAGTGAAAACGCGATCATCTACTAGGAACCAACAACAAGATGCAATGTTCTCATGCTTTCTATCACAACTGGAACCAAAAGAAATTGATGAAGCTTTAGCCGATCCAAGTTGGATAGATGCCATGCAAGAGGAATTAGATCAATTCAAGCGCAACGACGTATGGAAACTTGTTCCAAGACCAACACACCAAAATGTAATTGGCACTAAATGGGTCTTTAGGAACAAAGTAAACGAAGACGGCGTCATTGTTAGGAATAAAGAAAGATTAGTTGCGAAGGGGTATTCACAAGAAGAAGGCATTGATTTTGATGAGACATTCGCCCCCGTCGCACGACTCGAAGCAATTCGGATATTCCTAGCATACGCAGCGCACAAGAATTTCGTGGTATATCAAATGGACGTAAAGAGCGCATTTCTTAATGGCTTACTTGAAGAAGAAGTCTGCGTCGAACAACCACCCGGTTTTCAGGTAAAAGACGTTGGTGATCAAGTCTACAAATTAAAGAAGGCATTGTATGGGTTAAAACAAGCTCCGCGAGCTTGGTACGACACCTTGTCGATGTTCTTAATTAGTTGTGGATTCACCAAAGGTCTAGTCGATAAAACCCTCTTTAGAATTCAAGAAAATAATCACATTTTATTAGTACAAATTTATGTTGATGATATTATCTTTGGAAGTACTGATAAATCTTTATGTGAGAAATTTTCTAAGCTCATGCAGAACAGGTTCGAGATGAGTACGATGGGAGAATTAAATTACTTTTTGGGACTGCAAGTCAAGCAACTTGAAGAAGGAATTTTCATAAATCAAGCCAAGTACACAAGAGATGTTATCAAGAAATTTGGCATAGATGGAAAATCCTCAGTCAAAATTCCCATGAGTACATCTCAAAAGTTGGATAAAGATGATGAAGGAAAAGACGTCGATCAAACGATGTATCGAGGGATGATTGGATCGTTACTATACTTAACCGCGAGCAGACCAGACATATCCTACTCGGTTGGCGTATGTGCAAGATTCCAATCAAAGCCCAAAGAAAGTCATCTAATTGCAACCAAGAAGATAATCCGATATCTCAAAGGAACAATCAATGTGGGATTATGGTATCCCAAAGAAGGAGATTTTACACTAACGGGTTATTCAGATGCAGATTTTGCAGGTTGTAAAATAGACCGAAAAAGTACCTCAGGGACATGCCAGTTCTTAGGGGGAAGATTGGTCTCTTGGTTCAGCAAAAAGCAAAACTCCATAGCTACGAGCACTGCAGAAGCCGAATATATTGCAGCTGGGAGTTGTTGTGCACAAATCTTGTGGATGAAGCAACAATTATTGGACTATGGGATTAAGTGCAAAAATGTTAGCATTTTATGCGATAATACAAGTGCAATCGCCATAACCCAAAATCCAGTGCTTCATTCGCGAACCAAGCATATTGATGTTCGACACCATTTTATCCGCGATCACGTCGAAAAGAAGGATTTGACAATCGATCATATTCCCACGGAGAATCAAATTGCCGATATTCTCACAAAGCCGTTGTGTGAATCTCGTTTTGCTACTCTAAGGCATGAAATGGGAATGATCGAAATGAGCTAAGCAATTTCTAAACTCTTAATTTTTGTTAATTTTTGATACGTACTGTGTGTACTGCTTGAAATCTATGTGACCTATGTGTTTTAATTTGAATTGGTATGTACGTATGATATATGTTTAATTGTGTACATGTTTTCGTATAATTTGTATGTACCTAAATGTGTTATAATTTTATCTTACGGAATCTACGTACCTAAATTTTGCGATTTATTTGTATGCTATGTACGTTTATTTAATTTGTCATGCTTTTGAAATATTTAATTTGTGTAATTTATTTGCCTAATTTGCTTATTTGAAATTAGTATGCAATTTAGGGGGAATTTTCTTTTATTTTGGGTTAATTATGTTAAGTATATAATTAAAAGGGAATTTTAGATGCCTAATTGGGTTTGTGTTAAAGAAAGCTTATTCTGATGAAATGTTATGCCCATAAGCTTTGGTTTTCAAAAGTCAAAAATGTTGGCCCAATTGCAAAAGTCAACCAATTTGGAAACTTGTAATTTTACAGATATTAGGTATCTGTCAGATCAGTTCAATTTTTATCAGATAACCTTTTCAGAAAATCAGCTTTATTGAAATATGAAATTGAATTAATTTTATTTATCTGGAGCATATTTATTGGACTAACAGATTATTTTTGAGATATTTTTTATCTGATTTGCTCCAGGTTGGCGGTTATTTGAAGCACAATTTTTGGCGCCATGTACTCACAAATGAAGTATAAAAATCTGAGCTGGCAAATTTAAATCATGTGGAAGGTCGAATTTATCCTCAAGGAGATCAAGACTCTCTCTCTACCCACTAGAGGGCAAAAGAGTATTTTCAAACCCTTTCACCCTCATTCCTAACGGGTAGAAAGAGAAAATCAAGAAGAACTCAAATTCTTCTCCATCTTTCCTCTCGCCGGCCGGAATTCAAGCACAAGGAGAAGCCAAAATTTCACCATTACTCAAATACCCATTCTAATTTCTCTACTCTAAAATCTTCTACACACAAAAATCCATCACCCAAACCCAAAATCCTACCCAAATAACCTCTCTACACAAAAACCCATCCCTCCTTACCTAATTTTCGGACCTCACTGCCGAAATACCCAAAATTGCACCCAAAAATTTCCTAAAAATTCTTTTCTACTCAAATGGATGCTCATCAAGTGGAGATGGAGTCTTTCACAACCGGAGGATCAAGAAGGTCGAGCCGTGTGCTAAGCGGGATGATTCTTGATGTCAACGACTTCAACAAACATGTGGAGAACAAATCTATTGGGGTAAAAATTATCAACTCTCTCGAATCTAGTGGGTTGTTAAATTTTTGCACTTTTAGATATGTTGGTTTCTATAAAGATGAGGTGACCGAATTATATATGAATGCTAGAATAGAAAATGGCTCAATTATTTCTATGATCAAAGGTGTTGATGTAGAAATTAATCTTGATGATTTTCGGAGAATGTTTAATCTTGTTGAATTAAATTTGAGAGTTGAAAATTATGTGCATGACGTCAATGCCATATGGACCGAGGTACGCGATGCAAACGCACCGCTATCTCCGAAGGTTAATGGTGTTAAAAGAGACTTGAAGAAGGATTATGGATTGTTGTTGGATATTATTCATAAATGTGTAGAATCACGTTATCATTGCCGTGATAGATTGTCTAAGGAGAAATTGATGATTATGGATATTATCTTGAACAATGTTTGTGTGGATTGGGGAGCTTTTATGTTTGGGAGGTTGTGTAAATCTATAAGGAAGGCCAAACCTTTAGTTGATGGATGGTTCCAACAAGAGATTGGTTACGGATTTGCCGTTGGTGAGATTTTGAGAACCAAGAATGTAACCCTTACAAAAGCCAAACACATTACCAACCATAGCTACTTGTTTTGGCCACCCAACTCAAATGAGCCTAAAAATCCCTCCTTACCCTCAAGCCTACCTAAACCCACCCGAAAGAGAAAAACACCCAACCCTTTCCTAAATCTAAGACAATTTATCCGTGAGCCGAGTAATGAAGGTTCGAATTCTCCCGCCATGAGATCCAATGAGGAACAACATAGCCACCCAAGCTCTACACCCTTACCCACCCAAAACCCGAACCACCCCATTCTTGAAAGTCAAGGTTTTGTTGAAGAAAATAGAGTTGAGGAGAATGTTGTTGTGAATGATGTTGTTGAAGTTGGAAGTGATGATGAGACATCTACAATTGGAGAGGATAGTGTACTCTTGGAGGAGTTTAAAAGAGCACTAGATTGGAGATCATGGAGATTGGGAACCCATAGTGTGTTGGCCGAAACAATAGGGCTAAATACTTTGGAAAATGAATAATTTGTGTTCAGTTGGTTGGGCACAAGAGATCTTGCAAAGGCTACCCGGCTTTCGGTGATTAAATCTTGTTTTTCTACCAAGCTTGCCAAAAAGAAGAGAACCGAAAAAGGTGTGATGATTGAAGCCACAACCGAAGAACCTTTAGGAGAATTTGATCCGAATCATATTCGCCGTGCCACCGCCATGTCTTTAGAAGATACACGAAGAGGACCCGGAGAGGGATCTTTGGTGAGAAGTGATGATGTACGGCCCTTAGGATTTGATCCATATCCTGCGAATTTTGGAGATGCAAATATGAATGAAGATTTAAGCTTTGAGTCCTATTTTCCACATCCCGAAACGGAGGTTACGGGATCCATTCTTGAGGAAGGGAATACACCAAGTCAAGGGATCTCTTTGAACTTGGATGAAACAAGGAATTTGACAACTTTGCCTCCCTCCTATGAGTTTTATGATCAAGCAAATCCAAGACATCAACCTACTTTACTTCTTTGCTACAACACCGAAGAGGCCGAACCAAGCTTTGTTGATGCAATGATTACAACTCCACAAGATGATATTGCACATCCCTTGCCAAATTCGAGTTCACCCGTACAACATGAGCCATTGATAAATATTCAAGCCTTAAGAGAAGAAATTGTTGGAGATGTTAAGGCAATTGTACAAGAGTCTTCGGGTGGATTGAGAACAAAGATGGACACAATGGATACAAAGCTTGATGACTACCACAAGGAGATGGTGGATCGTGCTCAACAATTGTTTAATAGGCAAGGCCTATTAAAAACCAAAATTGACACGGCCAAAGATGAATTGAAGAAAGATGTGATGAAGTTGTTCAATGAAATGGCAAAGCATGGGTCCGATACTACGTCGAGGCTCAAACTTTTGGAACAACAAGTGCAAGGTTTACTAACCCAATCGCGTATTCACATGGATCTTCTAGAGGGAGTGCGTGACAAGCAAGATTCTTCCACCAAGAGTTTTCAACGGTTCATAGATGCTGCCGAAAAGGGGGAAGGATTGGCACGTCATTTTGTGCCACAAGCATATGCGCAACCCCGAGCTCCAAGAGGACCATTGGTTGAGCTAATTCGGCCAACAACACCAAGAGCTCCAAGCCGTGTGAGTATGATTGATTACCTCAAGGGAACTTGTCCAAGCCAAAGTTCTACATCTTTAGGAGTGTTTCCACCGACGCCAATTGTTCCAATGCCGAAGCCAATTGCAACAAGAGTTCAAAAATTGCAAGAACTTCAAACGGAGTTCGGACACCGCAATGAGCAAATGTGTGATGGCTGAACATTTGATGAATGCATTTTCTGGCATGAAGCAGGAGTACTAAAAGGGAACAACATACGGGAAGCATATGGCAATTATGTCACCGGGCAAGTGACCGCACCCTATCAAAACAAAGGGCTAGAGAATGATTTCAAGAAGCTAAGAGAGTTCATCAATGACAAGCTGAAAAGGAGGTAACAATTCGAAAGACAGTTTCAAATTTTTGGTGTACAAAAATATTTTAGCTAGCACACTTCTTTTGACATCTTATATATGCTAAGCTAAAATGGGTTTAAATTGCATGATGATATTAATTCGTACCATATGAAGTAAGTCCTAGTTAATTTATTTATTTTGTGTTTATGTCACAAGATTTTAAAATTGGACTTAGGAATTACATGTGAGGCGTACAATTGAGAAAATAAAATTGAAAGGGGGAAGAAAAATTAAAAGACAAAAATCAATACGCAACCCCGCGTTATAGTCTCAATATACGTTTAGGATTGTCCAAAATTAAAATTTCTAAGTCAAAATTTTTGTTAAACCCGTCAATTGGCTAGTCGAAATAAAATTGATTAAAAAGAAATTATTTTTCAAAATTGACAAAGCCAAAATGACATGGGTATAAGTTTCGGCATCATCAAAAAGGGGGAAATTGTTAGGAATATATTGTAAATTTTGATGAGCCGAATGTATTTTTGAAAAATCAAGTAGTTCCCAATTTTATTCTATTTGAGTCAGTCCTAGTCTACGGAGTATGGTGTACCTATATCATGCAACCCATGTACAAGTCTGGAAAATCATATTTTGATTTTCGATGTTAAGCGGGATTATAGCTTAACATAATTATGTTGCGGAGAAGTCACCAAGAACCATGCTAAAGGAGTTGGAAGAAACGCATGTGTGTTAAGCCAAGTGATCTTTAGTTCGAATCTCAAGTGAAGCAATTTTTAAGCTTGCTTTGGAGACTAGCTTGGACCGTATGAGAGACTAACTCCACCATATGAGAGACTAGCTTCACTGTATTGGAGACTAGCTTGGACCGTATGAGAGACTATTTGATCAACTTGACATGTCAGAGCATTTATGAAGGAGAAGAAAATCAAGCACGCCGCGCCCAACTTATTCAAATTTTGGAGGCTACAAAATTCAAGACACGGCAAATCATCTGACAAAAAGGAGAAATGACATCTACCTACAATTGCAGATCAAGTTGACAAAATTATCAGATCAACTACAATTCAAAATGGACGATCAAGATCGAAAGTTGATCAACGGGCAAATAGCTTTCTTTGGCTATAAAATGCCCAAGCAGACTTGAAGACAAATACGACTTGAACACGGCTGAAAAATTACAAGCAAGAGAAAAGCAAGCAATATTCAAATCAGCCAAGAAGTGATATATTGAGCATACACGATAGAATTCAAGTCTGAGTGAGAGAAATCTTTGTATTTCATTGTAAATCTTCTACTGAGTGTAGAAAAGCGGCAGAGTAACAAGAGGAGCTTGTGAAAACCCTTGGAGGACGTAGCTTTGTGCGTAGTTCTTGTGGTGTAGGAGTACAGCTTGGTGCGAAGTACTCGAGAAGGCGGAGTAACAAGAGGAGCTTGCGAAAAACCTTGGAGGAGTGTAGCTTTGTGCGAAGCACTCGGAGAAGTGTCGGTGGACACTTATTCACTATTGTATCTGGGTGATCGAAGAATAGTGAATTTCCTCGTTGAAGTGAAAGGAGAAGAGTGGACTAGGAGGATTACACCACCTCTGAACCACTATAAATCTCTCTCTCTATTTACTTACTGCTCGTATATTTTGTGCATGCTTATTCTAACTGCGAAAATTTAATGTGGTAAGTTTTACAACATCAATAAAAATTTGAAGTGTATAGTAATAATTATAATAAGTTTAGTCACTAGTTTCAATTGATGATATATACATACTTATGGAAGTAAATTTTGAAGAGTTCAAATTTCTGACCTTGTTTACAAACTTTAAATCGTTGTGACGTGTAATTTGAATTTTTTTCCTATCTTATAATATCAAGGCAGTTATATAACTAAAAAAGTAAAATTATCTATAAAAAATATACTTCTATGACATAAAATTTGTGCACCTTCCATACAAGCTGGACTACACAAGTTTCTGCCCGAGTGTTGTTGCAGTGGAACTATTAGTATCAGACTTGTGAGTTCAAATGTCGCTAGTCGCTAAAGGAAGGACTTGAACCTTCAACCTTGTGGTTAACAGCCACACACTCTAACCAACTGAGCTACTCCAGCAAACATTAAAAAATACATTTTTTTAAAAAGAAATAATGAAACCTAATTGCGGTGTTATAATAATAATAATAATAATAATAATAATAATAATAATAATAATAATAATATTATTATTATTATTATTATTAGTAATTAAACCAAGTCAAAGAATTTAATAAAAACAAACATGGGTGACTCATGTATGTTAATGTAGAACATGCCTAGATTATAGGAGTAGTACATGGAGCATTAGCTTCCTATTTATTAGCTTTCGCTTAGTATAAATATGTGGTGTATTTTCATTTGTTAAATCATCCCAGTGAATAAACATTATTCATTCTAATCTTTCTCTCTCTCTCTTCCTATTTATATATTATTATATATAAATACATAGATATATTATATATAACATATATATATATTATATTTAGTATATCTTACATTTGGTATCAAAGCCAGTCAATTCAACCTTTCAACCCCGAAATATTTCCCGTAGTGAAATATGGCAACAAATTTCAATATTGTATGGTCGGGCCCCAAATTGAACGGTAAACTCGATTACAATTATTGGCAAATTATGATGTCCACACATTTGCAAGCTCAAAATCTTTGGAGCTTTGTTGATCCCGGTCTACCCGAAGGAGCTGATGCAGCCGCTATACGGCGAGATAAATTGGCCTTGGGTCAGATTCACCAAGGTGTTCATTATTCCATTTTTGGGCAATTAGCTCGTGCTCAAACAGCAAAACAAGCTTTGGACATATTAAAGGTGTCACACAAAGGAGTCGATCGGGCACAGAAGTCTAAGTTGCAGTCGTTGAGAAGGTTGTACGATAATTGTGAGATGACCTCTACAGAAACAGTAGATGCGTATTTCACTCGTCTTATTGATATGGTGAATAAGATGAGGCTATATGGAGATACGATTGAAGATGGTGCAGTGGTTGAAAAAGTTCTTCGAACTATGCCGATGAAGTATGACCATGTGGTGGCTTCAATAACATAGTCACACAAAACCGAGCTCTTATCAATTGCAGAGCTGAAAGGTATGGTAGAAAGTCATATTGACAGGATTGCGTCAAAATCGGAACCACTAGCAGAAGAAGCTTTGAAGAGTCAAGTCACCCTTAATGTGACTGGCACTAATCAAAGAGGTGGAGGATCTGGTAGAGGTCATGGAAGAGGAAGAGGAGGTTCTAGTGGAAGAGGTCGTGGTAACTCCAACCAAGGAAGAGGTGGAGGTAATACCAAACAAGGTAAATTTCCATTTCATTGCTACAATTGTGGCAAGTATGGGCACAAGATTGCAGATTGTTGGTATAATGAGGACAACAATCGTGGAAATCAAGCAAACATTGCTGAAAATACTGCTGAAAAGTCGGGTGAGAATTCTGAAACCTTACTTTTGGCCAGTGATAGTTTTTCTGCAGATAAAAACATATGGTTCTTGGATACTGGGTGTAGTAACCATATGTGTGGTAAGAAAGAATTGTTTTCTGAACTGGATTAATCAATCCAGTCTGAAGTGACATTTGGCAATAAGTCAAAGGTGCCAATTTTGGGAAAAGGTAAAATCTCTATTCAGTTGAAGGATGGTACTCAAAATTTTATATCCGATGTGTTCTATGTTCCTGAACTAGACCAAAATTTGTTGAGTATGGGTCAGCTGTCAGAAAAAGGATATAAGATACATATTACTCAGGGGTGTTGTACCATTGAAGATGCTAAAGGAGTTTTGATTGCAAAGGTAAATATGTCCCAAAATCGACTATTTCCTTTGAAAATTAAGCATACTCTCCTTGATTGCTTTAATTCTGAAGTTTGTGATGATAATTGGTTATGGCATATGCGGTTTGGGCATTTTCATTTCTCTGGATTAAACTATCTTGCGAGAAAGGAACTTGTTTCTGATTTACCTGTTGTGAATGTCCCTGATCGTATATGTGAGATTTGTGTGATTGGGAAGAAGCATAGAGATCCCTTCCCTGTGGGCAAGTCAAGGAGAGCTACAAAACAGTTGGAGATTGTTCACTCAGACCTGTGTTCGTTGGAGGTTACCTCACATGGAGGTTGTAAGTACTTTATTACTTTCATTGATGATTTCAGTAGGAAAACATGGGTTTACTTTCTGAAGCAAAAGTCTGAATTCGCATGTGATGTTTTCAAACAATTTAAGACTTTTGTTGAAAAGCAAAGTGGTTATGAGATTAAAATCTTGAGAACTGATAGAGGTACAGAATATATTGCCTGTGATGATTTTCTGAAAGAAAAGGGTATTCAGCACCAAATGACAGCTAGATACACTCCACAACAAAACGGAGTGGCTGAGAGGAAGAATAGGTCTATCATGGATATGGTAAGGTGCATGTTGAAATCCAAGAATCTGCCTAAGCCTTTTTGGGCAGAAGCTATTGCTTGTGCTGTCTATGTGTTGAATAGGTGTCCAACTAAAAGTGTCAGTGATAAGACACCCGAAGAAGCATGGAGTGGGAGAAAACCCTCTATCAAATATCTCAAGGTTTTTGGATGTTTGGCATATGCACATGTGCCAGATCCATTGAGAAAGAAGTTGGATGATAAATGTGAGAAATGCATATTCATTGGTTATAGTGACGCTTCAAAGGTTTATAAACTATACAATCCTGAAACTAAGAAGGTTGTTATAAGTCGTGATGTCACTTTTGATGAATATGGTGCCTGGGATTGGTTAGCTAAAGATGAAAGTTCAGTTGTTATTCCTGTTGTTGAAAATATTGTTGATGAGCAACCGATTCCAGATCATGTCCAGTCTCCTTCACAGCCAGAATCGTCAGTTCGACGATCTCAGCGCGAGCGCCACTTACCAGCTCGCTTGCAAGATTATGTTTTGGGTCATGATAATGACCTGTCTGATGAAGAGATTATTCAATTAGCTCTCTTTGCAGATTGTGATCCTTTAACTTTTGAGGAGGCTGCTACAGAAACTCATTGGCTTAAGGCGGTGGATGAGGAGATACGTGTCATTGAAAAGAATGGTACCTGGGAATTCACAGATTTACCTCCTGGGAAGAAGCCAATTGGAGTAAAGTGGGTTTACAGAACGAAATACAAGTCAGTATATCCAACTTGAAGATAGAGACATTTCTTAAATTGAAGAAGGAGATATTGGGATGACCAATACATCCAACTTCGTTTAAAGGAGGCAATGTTATAATAATAATAATAATAATAATAATAATAATAATAATAATAATAATAATAATAATAATAATAATAATAATAATAATAATAATAATAATAATAATAATAATAATAATATTATTATTATTATTATTATTATTATTATTATTATTATTATTATTATTATTATTATTATTATTATTATTATTATTATTATTATTATTATTAGTAATTAAACCAAGTCAAAGAATTTAATAAAAACAAACATGGGTGAGTCATGTATGTTAATGTAGAACATGCCTAGATTATAGGAGTAGTACATGGAGCATTAGCTTCCTATTTATTAGCTTTGTCTTAGTATAAATATGTAGTGTATTTTCATTTGTTAAATCATCCCAGTGAATAAACATTATTCATTCTAATCTTTCTCTCTCTCTCTTCCTATTTATATATTATTATATATAAATACATAGATATATTATATATAATATATATTATATTTAATATATCTTACATGCGGCCCTAAGATCACATATATATTTAATTAAAGTCGGAACTAAAATGGACCATTATTATTATTCTTCTTCTTTTTTTTAATGCCCATGATGATTTACAAGGTGTAGTATATGTTCTATACTTTCTCAAACATTTTCAAATAAAAAATCTAAGCCCCCACCGTAGGTAACTGTGATGTCATTACACGAAATGGTAGTTGGCACAATCAACCAACTTGAATAGCCACATATTTTAATTTGAGGCTCACCATACACAACCCAACCTTAGCCTTATACACATAATATAATGTGGTTAGTTTTACAACATCAATAAAAATTTGAAGTGTATATTTATAATTATAATATGTTTAGTCACTAGTTTCAATTGATGATATATACATACTTGTGGAAGTAAATTTTGAAGAGTTCAAATTTCTGACCTTGTTTACAAACTTTAAATCGTTGTGACGTGTAATTTGAATTTTTTTCTCTATTTTATAATATCAAGACAATTATATAACTAAAAAAGTAAAATAATCTACAAAAAAAAAAAAAAACTTAGGGATTCCACCTAAAATTTTAGGGATTCGTTGATAGTTAGAATAGATTCGTAAACCGGGTCGACTGATCCGTTTTAAATTGAAAATATTTCTATAGGGTCTTTTCCTATTCCTTCTATGTCGCAGGGTTAAAACAAAAAAATTTTTGTTTTTTTCTCGATGGTTTCTCATGTTTTCAATAAAACCTTCTCGTAAAAGTATTCTTACAATATTTTCGGACTCAATAGAATTCTTTTTTCTGTCGTTAAGGCGGAGAGCTGAACCAAGAATTTTCTTTCTTCCTCATGAATCGAATCACTGTTCGCGACCCAGGATTCTATTTTATCATCAATCCAATCCCCGTTCACGTTTTTTCTTTTTCTTATCAATGAATAGATCTCTTTACTTGTATGACTTAGATGTCTCGTATTTATAGAAAAAGCGATTCGATTGATGGGAAATAGAAAGAGACCGGGAAAATTTTTGTATCATTTTGGCGACATGGCCGAGTGGTAAGGCGGAGGACTGCAAATCCTTTTTTCCCCAGTTCAAATCCGGGTGTCGCCTGATCAACAAACAAAAACCTCTATGACATATAATTTCTAATTTGTGAGCCTTTCACATACAAGCTAGACTCCAAGTTTCTGCCCTAGTATTGTTGCAGTGGAACTATTAGTATGAGACTTGTGAGTTCAATTGTCGCTGTTCCCTAGACTGGAAGGACTTGAACCTTCAACCTCGTGGTTAACAACCACACGCTCAAACCAACTGAGCTACTCCAGCAAACATTAAAAAAAATTTTTTTTTTTTAAAGAAATAATGAAACCTAATTGCGGCCCTTAGATCACATATTTAATTAAAGTCGGAAATAAAATGGACCATTATTCTTCTTCTTTTTTTTTTTTTAATGCCCATGATGATTGACAAGGTAGTATATGTTCTATACTTTCTCAAACATTTTCAAACAAAAAATCTAAGCCCCCACCGTAGGTAACTGTGATGTCATTACACGAAATGGTAGTTGTCACAATCAACCAATCTGAATAGCCACATATCTTAGTTTGAGGCTCACCATACACAACCCAACCATAGCCTTATACACATAATAGAATGTGGTTACTTTTACAACATCAATAAAAATTTGAAGTGTATATTTATATTTATAATAAGTTTAGTCACTAGTTTCAATTAATGATATATACATACTTATGGAAGTAAATTTAGAAGAGTTCAAATTTCTGACCTTGTTTACAAACTTTAAATCGTTGTGACGTGTAATTTGAATTTTTTTTTACTCTATCTTACAATATCAAGACAGTTATATAACTAAAAAAGTAAAATTATCTATGACATAAAATTTCTAATTCGTGAGCTTTCCATACAAGTTAGACAACAAGTTTCTGCCCGAGTGGTTGTTGCAATGGAATATTAGTATGAGACTTGTGAGTTCAAATTTTGCTAGTCGCAAGAGCAAAGACTTGAACCTTCGACCTTGTGGTTAACAACCACACGCTCTAACCAACTGAGCTACTCCAGCAAACATTAAAAAAATATATTTTTTAAAAAAAGAAATAATGAAACCTAATTGCGGCCCTAAGATCACAGCATCATCATCATTTATATAATAAAGCTATATGGTTTGGGAAATAATTAATGTTACAATTAATGCCACAACATCTTTTATTAAAAAAAAAAAAAACACAACATTTAAAAAATAAAATAGCTATATATATTATATAATCATATAAAAAATATACTTTTGAAAAATAAAATAGCTATATATTATATAATCATATAAAATATGTGTTCAATTAGAGTTTAAATTTACACATACAAAATTTGAAATACAATTAAGAATAAATCAATGTAATAATGTAAATTCTCTCTAGAAGTTTATATGAATATGCACATAATTAGAGATTATAGTAATCATACAAAATTTTAATTTTAATTTTAATTGTAATTTTATATTCTATAAAAATAATAAATACTTGACCAATGGAAGCTCAAAAATATTATTATATTAAATAATTTAAAATATTTTAGTTTTTATATTTTTTTATTTATATTTATAATAACATAATTTTTTTTCCGTGCATCGCGCGGGTGAATTACTAGTATTTAATTAAAGTCGGAACTAAAATGGACCAATATTCTTCTTCTTTTTTTTAAAGCCCATGATGATTTACAAGGTAGTATATGTTCTATACTTTCTCAAACATTTTCAAACAAAAAATCTAAGCCCCCACCATAGGTAACTGTGATGTCATTACACGAAATGGTAGTTGTCACAATCAACCAATCTGAATAGCAACATATCTTAATTTGAGGCTCACCATACACAACCCAACCTTAGCCTTATACACATAATATAATGTGGTTAGTTTTACAACATCAATAAAAATTTGAAGTGTATATTTATAATTATAATAAGTTTAGTCACTAGTTTCAATTGATGATATATACATACTTATGGAAGTAAATTTAGAAGACTTCAAATTTCTGACCTTGTTTACAAACTTTAAATCGTTGTGACGTGTAATTTGAATTTTTTTTCTCTATCTTACAATTTCAAGACTGTTATATAACTAAAAAAGTAAAATTATCTATAAAAAAAAAAATTCTATGACATAAAATTTCTAATTCGTGAGCTTTCCATACAAGTTTCTGCCCGAGTGTTGTTGCAATGGAACTATTAGTATGAGACTTGTGAGTTCAAATTTCGCTAGTCGCTAGAGGAAGGACTTAAACCTTCAACCTTGTTGTAGTTAACAGCCACACGCTCTAACCAACTGAGCTACTCTAGCAAACATTAAAAAATATATTTTTTTTAAAAAGAAATAATGAAACCTAATTGCGGCCCTAAGAGCACATCCTTTATATACTAAAGCTATATGGTCTGGGAAATAATTAATGTTACAATTAATGCCACAACATCTTTTATTATAAAAAAAAAAAAAAAAAAGAAGCACAACATTTAAAAAATAAAATAGCTATATATATTATATAATCATATAAAAAATATACTTTTGAAAAACAAAATAGCTATACATTATATAATTATATAAAATATGTGTTCAATTAGAGTTTAAATTTACACATAGAAAATTTGAAATTTGCTTTCCAAATGTAATTATCTTAGTTATTCTTCGTATTGTGAAAATTATAATATAGATGAAATACAATTATGAATAAATCAATGTAATTATGTAAATTCTCTCTAGATGTTTATTTGAATATGCACATAATTAGAGATTATATTAATCATACAAAATTTTAATTTTAATTTTAATTTTAATTGTAATTTTATATTCTATAAAAATAATAAATACTTGACCAATGGAAGCTCAAAAATATTATTATATTAAATAATTTCAAATATTTTAGTTTTTATATTTTTTTTATTTATATTTATAATAACATAATTTTTTTTCCGTGCATCGCGCGGGTGAATTACTAGTATTTAATTAAAGTCGGAACTAAAATGGACCAATATTCTTCTTCTTTTTTTTAAAGCCCATGATGATTTACAAGGTAGTATATGTTCTATACTTTCTCAAACATTTTCAAACAAAAAATCTAAGCCCCCACCGTAGGTAACTGTGATGTCATTACACGAAATGGTAGTTGTCACAATCAACCAATCTGAATAGCAACATATCTTAATTTGAGGCTCACCATACACAACCCAACCTTATCCTTATACACATAATATAATGTTGTAAGTTTTACAACATCAATAAAAATTTGAAGTGTATATTTATAATTATAATAAGTTTAGTCACTAGTTTCAATTGATGATATATACGTACTTATGGAAGTAAATTTTGAAGAGTTCAAATTTCTGACCTTGTTTACAAACTTTAAATCGTTGTAACGTGTAATTTGGATATTTTTTCGCTATCTTATAATATCAAGATAGTTATATAACTAAAAAAGTAAAATTATCTATAAAAAAAATACTTCTATGACATAAAATTCCTAATTTGTGAGCCAACCATACAAGCTAGACAACACGTTTCTGCCCGAGTGTTGTTGCAGTGGGACTATATTAGTATGAAACTAGTGAGTTAAAATGTCGCTAGTCGCTAGAGAAAGGACATGAACCTTCAACCTTGTGGTTAACAGCCACACGCTCTAACCAACTGAGCTACTCCAGCAAACATTAAAAAAAAAAATTTAAAGAAATAATGAAACCTAATTGCGGCCCTAAGATCACATATTTAATTAAAGTCGGAACTAAAATGGACCATTATTCTTCTTTCTTTTTTTTTTAATGCCCATGATGATTTACAAGGTAGTTGGCACAATCAACCAATCTGAATAGCCACATATCTTAATTTGAGGCTCACCATACACAACCCAATCTTAGCCTTATACACATAATATAATGTGGTAAGTTTTACAACATCAATAAAAATTTGAAGTGTATATTTATAATTATAATAAGTTTAGTCACTAGTTTTAATTGATGATATATACATACTTATGGAAGTAAATTTTGAAGAGTTCAAATTTCTGACCTTGTTTACAAACTTTAAATCGTTGTGACGTGTACTTCTATGACATAAAATTTCTAATTTGTGAGCCTTCCATACAAGCTAGACTACATGTTTCTGCCCGAGTGTTGTTGCAGTGGAACTATTAGTATGAGACTTGTTTCTGCCCGGGCCTTCCATACAAGCTAGACTACATGTTTCTGCCCGAGTGTTGTTGCAGTGGAACTATTAGTATGAGACTTGTGAGTTCAAATGTCACTGGTCGCTAAAGGAAGGACTTGAACCATCGACCTTGTGGTTAACAGCCACATGCTTTAACCAACTGAGCTACTCCAAGGAAGGACTATGAGTGGATAAAATTTTATAGTTGAAAGACCATGGGTGGTTAACTTGGACCACAGATGGTAACAATTTGTAAGTCGAAGGACCATGGGTGGTAATTTAAAAGTTTAGGATTAAACGTGACAAAACCACTATACTCGGAAGACTCTAGATTGTATTAACTCTTTTAATTAAATATCAAAGCTATAATAGAAAATAATGATATACATTTATTTACCAAGTATTTTATTAATACCATGAAAAATTTTAAAAATATATAATTAAGTCAATCATATTAACTACTTGAGGGATTTGTTGACAAAGAAAGTATTCAAATCACACAACAAATTGAAGTAGGAAACTACCTCGCAATGTTCTTGTTTGACAATCAGCAGTTAGCGGTTAGCGTTAGCGGATTTAACCAGTGAATTATATCAACGCTTGGTAAAAAGATATTTGACAAAATTAACTAGTTAGATTAACATGTAAAATGACCTAAGGGTATACATACATATAATAATAATAATAATAATAATAATAATAATAATAATAATAATAATAATAATAATAATAATAATAATAATAATAATAATAACAATAAGTTTTTTTTTTTAAAAAAAATATTAATTTAATAAAAGAAATAAAAAAATAAAAAATAAAAAATAAAAAAAAAACATATGGGAGCCGAACGTTCGGACGGTGAAATTCGCATCCGATTCTGATTCCGATTCGTACTGTCAGTTCTCATCATCTCTCTCGTTATATCTCAAAATCGCATCCGATTCTGATTCCGATTCGTACTGTCAGTTCTCATCCTCTCTCTCGTTATATCTCAAAATCGCATCCGATTCTGATTCTGATTCCGATTCGTACTGTCAGTTCTCATCCTCTCTCTCGTTATATCTCAAAATTTGGATTTTTATTTTTGAAAGAAATTATGTATGCGAAGTTCAAACATGCGGGCCCAACTTTGTTTGCAGGAAGTGACTCGAAATTCTGCTGGCATTGGCCTTGTTCCTCGTTCAGACTGAAAGTCACTATAGTTTAGCAAAGGCCATCAGCGTCTTGGTGAGTTTTTTAGCTGATAAAGTTATGAAAGGCCTTTAAGTCATCGTTGAATGCATTTGACATGTTCCACATATTGATTAAAATAGTTATATTCATCATCATCATCTAGATGGTAGCTCGACATTTTTATGGGTTTCTTTTCGATCGGTTGCTTTGAAGTCCAGTATATAATTTTACTTTCTCATGGACAACTAACATTTACATTTCAAAATGTTGTCACTACTACAAAACACACTTACCACAGCGGTTATTTTTATAAATACACGGCGGTTCTTGAAGTGCCGTGTAAGTGACCGCCTTTGTAAATAAAAACTTTCTACGGCGGTTATTTGAACCGCCGTGTATACTTCTAAAACACGGCGGTTGCTAACCTCCGTCTAATCTCACGATGTATGTCGTGTAATCTCAACAATTATATGTATAGACGACGCTTTTCTTGATGAACCGCCATCTATTCATATGTATAGACGGCGGTTCGACGACGGTTCAATGTAAGAACCGCCGTCTATACATATGAATAGACGACGGTTCAATGTAAGAACCGCCGTTTATACATATGAATAGACGACGGTTCAATGTAGAAACCGCCGTCTATATATATGAATAGACGACGGTTCAATGTAAGAACCGCCGTCCATACATATGAATAAACGACGGTTCAATGTAAGAACCGCAGTCTATACATATGAATAGACGATGGTTCAATGTAGGAACCGCCGTCTATACATATGAATAGACGACGGATCAATGTAGGAACCGCCGTCTATACATATGAATAGACGACGGTTCAATGTAGGAACCGCCATCTATACTTATATTTTTCACCTTAAAACATATGAATAGACGGGGGTTCAATCTAAGAACCGCCGTCTATACATATCATTTGAACCTTATAAAATATTTTCAGATGGCGGTTCTTACATTGAACTGCCGTCTATACATATCATTTGAACCTTATAAAATATTTTTAGACGGTGGTTCAAAGAAACAACCGCCGTCTATACATATATTTTTTACTATTTATATTTTTTTTAAAAAAAAATATTTCAAAATTTTTTTATTTTCCAGTTTGTAAATTTGTAATATCAAATACAATAAAAAGCTGCACAATTTGATCAAAATGCATACAATAATTCCAGTATTACAAATTTGTAAATCTCAAATTTCATAGGTAATATAATAAAAAGCTATTCAATTGCATCAAAATGCATACAATACATCAATATGCATGATATATATTATCAATCACAACCAATACTAATAACTAAATACTAATTCATTGTCATAATTATGTAGTAGCTCTAATCCAATAATCAACAAAACTTTGGCACCATAAATTTCTCATCTCATCAATTTCTTCTAGTGAATAGCTTTCAGTATTATCGAACATCTACAAATTTAAACTCAAGTTGGAAAGTTAGTATAATGAAAATAACTGAATCTAATAAGTATGGCCGTAAAAAATATATTGAAGTGATCATTACTTACCTTGTCTAATCCATCGTCATCCAATTCCATTTGTAAAATATCAAACATATATTTCATCACATAATATCCACATTCTGAAGATCCGGATTGTGTAGGGCACTACATCAAATTTAGAATATAAAATTAATATAATAATATATATAAAACTAAACAGAACATGCATTTTGTATAAATATGAAGTACTTACTTTGCATGGAATCCAAGTCGACGATTTGACTCTATTTACCTTCAATTTATGTTTGACAACTAGTAATTCTTTGAGTGCACTATCAACATTAAAAAAAATACATATATTTAAATAAATAACATAACATAACATACTACTTTACAATATAATGAATATATAAATACATATATATATTTTACATACTTGTCAATTACTTGCTTAATATCTCCGCGTTCTTTATTCCCTTGAATAGAATCGAAGGAATACACTTTCAACTTTTCAGGACAAATAACATAACATCCAATGATTTCTGCATACAAATTTATTATTCATTTAAATGCAAAACAACAATATTGTATAAAGTAAAAAGTATGTATAACATATATACTTACTTGTAAACATATGGTGCAAAATAACATTTTTTTTTCTTTCTCCAACAGTGGTATAAAAGACTAACAACAAATACGAACATGCAATTCATATACTCAATATCATGGCAACATCAAATAATTTTTATTTAAAACACAATATTTACAAAGATCATGAATCACAATATTCAAAAATAGCAAAAACAGATTTTTGAGGAAAAAAAATTTCACATAAGCAATTAGGAAAAATGCTTTTGATTCTTATGGAGTAAATAGATTTTTGGAAGACATAAATATTACCTGGATTCCAAAATTAACAATAATCCTTGAACCAAATCCTATGATCGCTCTTCCGTAAATTCTCTTTAAATTAATCAACCGAAGAGCAAACGACCGACGAAGATGAGAAACAAAAGGGGTACATGGTGATGGCTGGAGTTATTTGAGAGGAATTATGGTGATTGCCGCTGATTAGGAAATATAAACAAAAGATTGCAATTGACTCTCTGCTTCTGTACGTAGGTTTTTGGTTTTCTATCTTGTTTTTCGTTTATTTCGAAAAAATACTTATATATATATATATATATATATATATATATATATATATATATATATATATATATATATATATATATATATAATTATAATAATTTAGGCTTAAGTTGACATATGCGTGCATATATTAGACGTTGGTTATTTAAGAACCGCCGTCTATTAATTGACGTAAATATATATTAGACGGCAGTTATTTAAAACCGCCGTCTATTAAGTGGCGTAAATATATATTAGAAGGCAGTTATTTAAAACCGTCGTCTATTAATTGACGCAAATATATATTAGACGGCGGTTATTTAAAACCGCCGTCTATTAATTGACGTAAATATATATTAGAAGGCGGTTATTTAAAACCGCCGTCTATTAAGTGACGTAAATATATATTAGAAGGCGGTTATTTACAACCGCCGTCTATTAAGTGACATTAATATATATTAGACGTCGGTTATTTAAGAACCGCCGTCTATTAATTGACGTAAATATATATTAGACGACGGTTATTTAAAACCGCCATCTATTAAGTGGCGTAAATATATATTAGAAGGCGGTTATTTAAAACCGTCATCTATTAATTGACGCAAATATATATTAGACGGCGATTATTTAAAACCGCCATCTATTAATTGACGTAAATATATATTAGAAGGCGGTTATTTAAAACCGCCGTCTATTAAGTGACGTAAATATATATTAGAAGGCGGTTATTTACAACCGCCGTCTATTAAGTGACATTAATATATATTAGACGTCGATTATTTAAGAACCGCCGTCTATTAATTGACGTAAATATATATTAGACGGCGGTTATTTAAAATCGCCGTCTATTAAGTGGCGTAAATATATATTAGAAGGCGGTTATTGAAAACCGTTGTCTATTAATTGACGCAAATATATATTAGACGGCGATTATTTAAAACCGCCGTCTATTAATTGACGTAAATATATATTAGAAGGCGGTTATTTAAAGCCGCCGTCTATTAAGTGATGTAAATATATATTAGAAGGCGGTTATTTACAACCGCCGTCTATTAAGTGACATTAAGATATATTAGACGTCGGTTATTTAAGAACCGCCGTCTATTAATTGACGTAAATATATATTAGACGGCGGTTATTTAAAACCGCCGTCTATTAAGTGGCGTAAATATATATTAGAAGGCGGTTATTTAAAACCGTCGTTTATTAATTGATGCAAATATATATTAGACGGCGATTATTTAAAACCGCCGTCTATTAATTGACGTAAATATATATTCGAAGGCGGTTATTTAAAACCGCCGTATATTAAGTGACGTAAATATATATTAGAAGGCGGTTATTTACAACCGCCGTCTATTAAGTGACATTAATATATATTAGATGTCGGTTATCTAAGAACCGCTGTCTATTAATTGACATAAATATATATTAGACGGCGGTTATTTAAAACCGCCGTCTATTAAGTGGCGTAAATATATCTTAGAAGGCGGTCATTTACAACCGTCGTCTATTAAGTGACGTAAATATATATTAAATGGCGGTTATTTAACAACCACCGTCTATTAAGTGACGCCGTATATAATAGACGACGGTTATTTAAAGACCGCCGTCTATTATGTGCCGTAGTATATAATAGAAGGCGGTTATTTAAAGACCTCCGTCTATTATGTGTCGTAGTATGTAATAGAAGACGGTTATTTAGAAAACCGCCGTTTATTATGTGTCGTAGTATAACAAAATATAATAGAAGGCGGTTATTTAAAAAACCGCCTTCTATTAAGCGACGTAGTATATCATTTCTGTAGTAGTGTGTAGTTCTGGTTTTGCACTGTTACCATCTCATTTTCATTACATATGCAAATGTTGATCTTTTCATTTCTTATTCACAGATGAATATCCATATGTGCAACACTTAGTGGGCAACACTCTGATGGGTATTTCTGATTTCATAATTGCATCTCATCTGTATGTTATGATATGGTGCCACTTAAGTTCATTGTATTTGCAATTCTTCATCTTACTCAGTTACTTTCATTGCATTTTAGGGAAGTAGTTATTGGGATGAATTTATGCGGTTACTATCTCTCTTGAAGTTTAATTTCTTTTCCATCTTCTACTGGATGTACAATGGTGGAGGCCAATAATTCATATTGCAATTCAGCTACTAATTGTTTGTTGGAACTGAAAACATCTATCGAAAAACTTCATCACAAGAACTTTTTTTCCATATAACCCCAAAGTGCTTCTACAGCGGTACGGTATGTGTGTAATTTCTCCTTTACCATTCCTGTTTTGGTGTTATAATGCCAACGCGAGGATCAAGTTTTACATGTTTATTGCAGCTTGTCAACGTTTCAGGAGCTCTGCCAAAAGCAGTAGACCGTAAGAAGCCACATATATAGGTTCCTCACCTTTTCCTAGTATGCAACAGAGCTCAAGAATACAAGAATGACAAAACTCCAAGGACAAGATCGGAGCTGAGAGTTGTTCTCCTGTCAAGTTTGCAGCTGAATCCAAATACCTGGTTGAAGAAATGGCTAAGATGAATGTCGACTCTGCCTCATAGCTCAGTTAGTTTCTAATATTTAGTTGACATTCCCATACCCAGAAAATTGTTTCTACAGCTCCTCAACAAGCACTTAAGGAGGATTAAACTAAGTTTATGGGATTTTCATATGTATAGCTATGTGCTAATTCATTTTTTCATTGTAAACCTAAGCAATAAAACCAAAAAGAACTATAGAAAAGGGGACCAGAAATGAGAAGAAAGCTAGGAGCAGAGAAGACGCTATTCTTGTTCCCTATATCCCACATCGAAACAAAATGGAAGCAAGAGTTCAACAGCGCCTAATAAAAAGGGGCCCAGGAACAACAAAAAACATACTTACCTGGACGGAGTCAATGAGTGATCATCAAGGCTCATGGCTTAGGCTAGTGACCTTCATTGCACTTTGGAGGTGCATTAGGCTAAGGTCTACCTAATAGGTGGAGCCTATGTCATAATTTGTGGCAGTGGGGGCTTGCGTTCGCGCAGCCCCTATCTAAATCATGTTTAATATTTTATTTTATTAATTAATTTTATAGAATTGTTATTTAGTTAATTATAAAATTATAAAATATGTTATAGTGTTTTGTTAGGTTGAAGAATAGAAATATTCACTAATAAACATTTGAAGCACAAAAATTATCCTCTTAATTTAGCAAATAGAGATTAGCCTAATACAAAGGTTCTTTAGAATAAATAATCATTGTTATCTATAATCTTATTAAAAACAAAATTCTCCATTGTGTTTTCTCGTCCCAACTCTTCCATCCAAACAATTAATAATTAATAATTAATTAATTAAAGATTAATAATAATAGTAATAATAATAATAATAATAATAATAATAATAATAATAATAATAATAATAATAATAATAATAATAATAATGGAAAAAAAAAGATCTATAATTTACTTATAATGTTAGGAGTAAAAAAAGAAAAAATGGAATAGGATCCCTAATTCACTTATTATTATTATTATTATTATTATTATTATTATTATTATTATTATTATTATTAATAAAAACAAGGTTTGCAGTAAAAAAAAAAAAAGGAAATGGAAACTGATCTATAAGTCATTAACAATAATAATAATAATAATAATAATAATAATAATAATAATAATAACAACAACAACAACAACAACAACAACAACAACAACAACAACAACAACAACAACAACAATAATAATAATAATAAATGCGATATGGTAAAAATTCATATACTTATATTAGTATAATTCTCTAATAATTATTATGACAATGAAGCTAAACATGACCATTATATTTATTTTTATAATAATTAAAATTAAATTATTTATAATTTTTCCCATATTAATCTATACTTATATATAAAAACAAAATCCTCCATTCTAACTACCCGCCCAAAATAGTCCTATATTACTAAGATTTGCGTAATATTGTAAAATAGTGTAATACAATTCCTAATAGAGTATATTGTTTTCTACTTTCCTATTCGTACTACAATTCTGCGTTAAAATTCATATTCTAATATTATAAAATAGTGTAATACAAGTCTTAATACTCCGTAGAATATATTGTTTTCTACTTTCATATTCGTACTACAATTGTACGTTAAAATTTCTATTCGTAATACAATACAACAATATTAAAATTCATATTTCTAATCAACAATATTATATTATTCATTTTCCCGTTAAAAATTATATTCTCTATTATAAGTTTTATAATTCTCCGTTAAATTTAATAAATTTCAAACTCCTATTTTCTTTTTTTTTTATTATAAGGAAAGGGGATACCCTACATATATACACTATTTACCTCAACTGAGGTTTGAACCTTACACCTCCCACTTAGGGGAGCAATCTGATACCAGTGGACTACAAGCCACTTGGTAAATTTTAAACTCCTATTAAAACTCAACTACTTAGCTAAATTATTAAGATTTAAATTAAAAATCCTTAAAATTAAAACATGCCTGCTTAATTCCCCGGCCTGTATATCCCGGCAATCACATAGAAGAAACCTAATTCCATACAACACTGATAAACCCAGTTAAAATCAAACTCATCAATCTCCCAACTCCATGTTGTACTCAAACACTCCTAAATCACCTATAAATATAGCACAAAATCCAGCACTTCATCACCAAGACTAAAATAGAAGATTGAAGAAAGAGCAATTTGGAGCTTGGCTTTTCAATCAGGTAAAATTTATATTCTCATGTTTTTCTTTATCAGACAAACCTTTATCTGTAGGGGTAAGAAAAAGACTTGCAAAGAATAATACAACTGCAACTAATACAGAAAATTGCCCGGTTCGTTAGAGTGGTATTGGAACACCCCCGATTTTCACAACATTTAAAAAGCTTAAATAACTAGATAAACAAGCTAAACATCCATTAAAGATAAAGCGGAAGCAAGTCTAAACGGGGATATTATGCCACACATATCACAACATTGGTGCACATGCTAAGTCTACAAATCCAATATAACAACACATGTTTAAGGCACACGGCCCACAAAACATCTAAGGCTCACAGGCCAAACATAAGCTAAGAAAAGGAAAGGGCTACACTAGCTACCGTCTCCACTAGCGCGCTCTCCCACTAAGCAAAACCTGTAAACAAACATAAGGATAGGGATGACACCCGGTCAGCGAATAATGCTGGTAACCCATCAATACGCGTTAAGTATCATAGTATAGATAGATATAATCAAAAACAGTTGAAATGGGGAATACTATATATATCATTTGAAAACCAAGAGTGAAACCACAATAGACTCATAAGCACTCTCAACAAGGATTAAGATCGATAACCTCATCAAGATAAGAGAAACCACAAGCAACAAGTGACAACACAACTCTAGGTGTAACCTACCCTTCACGAATCACGAGGTAGTGTTCACCATAGACATGCTCAAAGCAAGGAATACAACAACATCATAATGATCCACACATTTCAATAACAAGTACCAAGTCCAACCTTATTCCATAGCACCACCCTTATGGCTACCCCCGGCCCTATCACAGTTCCACCCTGTACTTCTGAGTCCAACCTTTTACCTCCTGGAACCGTTGTCCCCCGCCAAACTGCCGCCAAACAATACTGTCAAACTCTCAGTACACGAGGGTACCATTAAATATCATAGTCATATACCGCCGAACTCATGAGCAAAGCTCAGTAATAAACCACCAATTTCATCATGGTCACACATATTCATCATCAAGAGGGTTGAGGCTCATCAATAGCCCAATCAAGTATCAACAGAATTCAATGATCATACAGGATCCAATCACAAGAGTCAATCAAGAGAATTCAACGAATAGCAAGAGACAATACTCAATAATCACGGTGGAATCCAATCCACGACCAACACGATGGACAACACGAGTTGCCATCCTCAACAAGAAGGAACAAAACGCACATACTAGCATAACAACAACAAAACTAGCATGCTTATCAAACGGGCAAACCAAGATAATTCCAACGAATCACAAAGACTCAATCATCAATCAAATGAATCACAAGGTTGGACCGTTAGCACGATTCAAGAAACCAAATCCTAACATGGACTCCTAACACATCGTTCTAGACATACGAAACATCAAGATGACACTCAAAAGCTCAAGCATTCAATAAAGGAAGGCCAAAACATCAAATACCAAGAAGAAAGGACCACGGGGAAACAATTTCCCGACTTCACCATACAACGTTCCCCACGGGTGGGACCACGGGTAGCGGCTACCCGTGCCCCTGCCCGCAGGGTACAAACCCCATCAATCTGTGTTCCTCACGGGTAGGGGCCACGGGTAGCCGCTACCCGTGCTCCTGCCCGCGGGGAACACGAAGCCACAATCTGAATCCCATCGGGGATTTTCATCATCAAGGTCAAGTTAAAGTCCAAAACACCCAAAACCTCCCACACAACAAAGATATGACTTGAACAAAAGAATAAGCCAAGCAATGGCATTCAAGAAACCTAAATACAAGCTCTAAACATGCATTATCACAAGATCATGCATCAAATCTCACAAATTACCAAGAATCATTAAATAGAAGTCAATAATCATAAATAGCAAGTAGAAAATAGGTTTTGTATAGCATGGGTTACCTCTTGAAGACAAAAACCTCTTCTTCTAGACTCCTTAAACCTCACTTGATGGCTCTTCTACCACACCACCTTCTTACACAAACCAAACCACCAAGAGAACACCAAACTTAGGAAAGACACAAAGAAACTAGCTAAAAACACCAAACAACTTAGGATCTTACCCTTTCCTATGCTTGGAAGATGGAAAGTTGGAATCTTGGTTGAAGACTATGCAAAGCTTGGAAGTTTCCTTTTTGACTTGGAGAGAAAGCTAGGATTCTTTTAGAGAGAGGTTGGAGAGCTTTTAGAACTTTGGCTAGCATGGAATGAAGACAAGAGGTCTTGCTAGGCAAACATGGGCACCTCTCACTAGTGAAAAGACCAAGTTACCCTTACTAAGGTTTGGATGAATAAGGGATTGGGGTACAACACACAAGGCACAAGGTACACCAAGGAAACTAGTCAATTCTAGTCCTTCGACTATGAAATTTCAGGATTTTAGGAAGAAATTACCAAAGGAATTTAGGATTAATCCCTCAATTAATCTCAATTAAGGGCATATTTTCGGGGTGTCACGGGTATTTTCATCGTCCACTGGAAATCAATCATTATATTCCTAAATATTAATGCTTCATTCAGGAACCATACTGGCGGTAGCTTTATATCGTCAATTGTTTCCGGAGATTGTCCATCGCTTCACTATTCTCACTGTATTTGCGTAAATTGAAAGAAAAAGGGCAAAAATGAATTGTAACACCCCGTGTTTTTACCCTTTAAATCCGAATTAATTATTTAATTAATTTTGTTAGGAGTAGTTAAAAAGGATTTAATTCGGTCGGGATCCCTTAATTAATTGGTATGGTCCATGGTGCACCGTGGACCCTTGTCTGTATTAAAGCCTTAAAGCCCGTTAGAATAAATAAGGTGGGCCTAGTATGAATCAGATTCTAGTTGGGAGTCCTAAACCTATATAAAAGGAATTAGAAAGCCTTTGGAACCCTTTCCCTCCCATCTTCTTCTCTACCACTCGAAAATCCCCTCCCATAATCCAGACAAAGAATTCCCCGTCACCAAGCTTAGGAAAGATCGATATGAAGAGGACCTTGAGGAAATATCCTAGAAGTCGTGAGAAGTTTAATTAAAGCTAAGAGGTAACCCATGTCTTACAAAACCTATTTTCCTTGCTATCGTTTATTTATTGGCTCCTTTGAGTGATTGTATGTGTGATCTTGTGATTATGCCTTGATAGAGCTTGTCTTAGGGTTTATATTGTGGATTCGTGATAATCTTGATGTTCTTGATATTGGTAAGTGTTTATATGCATGTACTTGTGTTTACGCATGTTAGAACTTGTCTTCAGGGTTTTATATGACGGTTTCTTGATGTTCTTGAGGTTCTTGATGCTCTTGAATTGTTTTTTTTTTTTTTTTTTTTTTTGAAAGGAGTTCTTGAACCATTATGTGTTTATCCTTGAGTCTTGGCAGGTTTAGAGTTTGTGTTTAGGGTCCAATAGTTTTGTTTCTTGGCTTATTCTATGTGTTCAAGTCCATATTGTTGTTGATATGTGTTTGGGCATGTTTGGGCAAAATTGATGATTTCGGGGGATGGGAAAATGCCAAGAAACATGTGTTCCAGCGGGTAGTCGGTGGGGGGACGAACCCCCACTCGACCACCCGCTGGAGAAGGCCTCCGTTCCAGCGGGTGGCCGACGGGTAGACGACTACCCGCCGGAGAACCGCTGGAACAGTGGGTGCCCGCCGGCAGGCAATCCAGCGGGAGGTTGTCCTCTCGCCGTACCGCCCGCTGGTACGGGCCGATGCGGTGCACCGTTTTGCCCCGTTGGTCGTTTCCCCGTGTCCCGTTGTGTCCCGTTTTATGTTTGTGAGTCTAGAATGATGTCCGAGCACCGTATTAGGATTTGTGAGGTTTTGGTTAATGCATGCGGTCTAGTTTGGTATCCTGTAGGTTCAAAGCATGAGTTGTAGTTCCCCCGTGAGTCTTATGGTTGTCTTGTTGTCATTATAAGTAAAGCCTATGTTGTTCCCCATGAATTGTGTGTTTGTATGGGTGTCATTTATTGATAAGTGTCTGTATGTGTGTGGTATCCCTTCCCCTGATTACCCCTTAATGAAGTTATTGTGAGCATTGTTTATTGTGTTGTTGTCCATGATGAGAAAAGATATGAGATTGGTGGAAAAGATATGTTGGCGGTTGATGCACTGCGTGTGCTTATGTTATGGTGCTACGGTACCTGTGTGGTTGCACTGCGTGGGCTTATGTTATTGTGCTGCGGTACAATCTATTTAATGGCACTGCGTGTGCTGAGAGATCGGGGAGCATGCGGTGCTCTGGAGGGATAAGGGTGATGGTGTGCAGGGTGGCCCGAAGGTAAAGGTTGGAACTGTTATAAGGATGGAGAGGAGTAAAGGTTGGAACTTGGTATAAGATTGGATCATGGACGTGTTTGTTCTTGTTGTTTGTTACTGTTGAGTCTTATTGTTGCCTTGTCTTGTGGTCATAGTCTGCGTGCTTGGGTCGTTGTTTGTCTTGTCGTGTCAAGACTGTTGGTGTGTCTAGAGTCTTATTCTTGGTTTTGAAGTTAGAGTTGTTTAGGACTATATCTATGTATTCCCTAGTCTCAAAATGGTTTCTTATATCTATATGTATTGTACTCAACGCGTGGGAGTGGGTTACTTAGCATTATTCGCTAATGGTTGCTACACCATATGTTTTTTCTGGTACAGAGTAGTTGGCCGAGAACGCGCTAGAAGGAGCTGCGGTTCCTAGCTTAGTTAGTTCTAGCTTAGTTAGACGGCCTGTGAGCCACGTTTGTATTTGGATAATGATTATGGTTTATGTTTTGTTTAGTTAGTTTAGTTTGTGCATCTAGGCTCTCCAGCTTAGATGTGGCATAGCACCCCAACACTCATGTGTAGTTCCCGCTCTATTTTGGGCATTAATGATAGATTCATCCTTATTTCGTGCGCTTTAAATATTTTAAAATAGTCTGAAAATCAGGGGTGTTACATGAATGTTCACAGCAGATGATTCAATAGCTTAAATCCTTGTTTTATGGAGTGTATGGTTGCATATCTACCTCGTGGTTAATTGCGCACTATCCACAACAAACCATACATACCGATATATACATATATATATATATATATATATATATATATATATATATATATATATATATATATATATATATATATATATGAAAAAGCACGTGAATCTTGAATGCAAGATATAACCTTTAAAACCTTTAATTTATTTCAATTATAAAGCTGGACTAGAAGACAACATATTCCAGATATAATAAAAACATGAAATAAATAGCAGTAAAAGAAAGCATGCACCAGGATATGTTCACGCAGTTCGGAGCCTCACTCCTACGTCTGCGGGGCCACTCACATCAACCCAAATCCACTATGATGAAAAACGGAGTACAAGAGGATAGTTAATTACACTCTACAGTATAACCTATAACTACTCCAGAGCCTACTCCAGTGGATCCGATGTGCAGGCGTTCTTCATTTCTTCATGATCTGATTGCAAGATCTTCTTCACACACAACAGTACAGATTATATTCGGTATAGATGCCCAAGATTTCAGTGTAAGACTTTGTGAAAGAGTGCGCCATTTGAATGCTAATTAAGGTAGTATTATATAGGTTGTAAAAGCTGTTTTGATCCTCAAAACATGCACTCTTCCATTCCTAGAATTCGGCTGCTTCATTAGATGTAGATCTCCCTATTTATAGGGTCTTGAATAGGTACTTTTGAATAAGCTTTATATCTCCTGGAATACTTCCGTGCGCTGATCCAGTCAACTGCTCCAGACGCCGTGACTAATCCAGGACTACTTTGACAACTAATCTAAGCCAATAAAACAGAGGTTTAAATGTGCAATATATTCACACTTACAATCTCCCCCTTTGGCTATTAGTTTACAAAACTACTAAAAGATATCATCGGCTTTAAAATGAATTGCCAAATGAATAATCTATACAAAAGAGATCGGATTAGTCACTAGTCAAGAGTAGCTAGACACACACCCTCCTTTAAACTTAACCAATATTGTGCCAGAGAATTCAAAACACAATTAAGGCATACAAACACAGAAATTTAAGAGCACAAAGAGACACAGAACACATATATGTCACATAATATAGCTGCATAGCATTTATCACATAGTCAAGGCAAAAACACACAGCACCTTAACACATTTAAAAGCAAACAAAATAAAGGTAGAGCACACCACATTATTCACTGGCACTTATGGCTAAGTTCTCAAAAAAAAAAAAACACGTACTCCCCCTTACTAACGTACTCCCCTTTACTAAGTGCACTCCCCCTTTTTGTCAATCTAATGGACAAAGAGCAACATCAGGACTGGGTGGAAGAGGAGGAGGTCTCCAAGTCTTCGTCATCACCAGCAGGAGCATCAGTAGGAGCAGCTTCAATAGTGGCAATCTGGCGAGTCACACGAAGCATCTGAGCCTCAGCAGTAGAGATTGAAGATTGAATGGCAAGAGAGGCATCTTTCATCGTGGCAATGTGTGAAGCGAGAAATGTAACTTGCTGTCTGAGAACAGCCAGATTCGAAGCAGAGTCAGCAGCAGAAGTAGTCGATGCAGAGGCCATGCCAGTTGCTGGAGTATTCTCTGGAGCAGGGGCAGGTGGAACTGAGGAGAGAGTGGCCCGATCATCAAAGTGGGATTTTTGGAAGATGCGAGAGTCCATAGAGGTTTTGTGAGTAACATGACAGAGCTCTTCATTGGAATAGAGTTGAAGCCCTTGTTGTTGCAAGATACCCGTGATAAGGCAAGGAAATGGTAGATGAATCTTGGCTTCTTTCTTCTTGGAAAAACCCATGATGTGATGATAGATGAGATGACCAAGATCAATAGGTAGCTGATGTCGAACCTTGTATAACAGAGAGGCCATCTTCTTATTCACAGTGTGCACAGAAACATTAGGGATCCAATTGCTAGAAGCTAGGCGAAAGAGAACCGAATAGACTGCAGTAAGTACATTCGAAGGCAGGCCATCCTTTGGCCAAACGTTGATCTCATTGTGTGTAAGATGGGATGCAAGAAAGTCCCCAGCAGGATCAAACAGATCATCACACGCATCACGCTGAAAATAAGAGTTAATAATAGAGGGGCTAAAATCATACCAAGTATCCCGGAGAAAAACTTGATGATAATGTGGAGAGGCCGGTCGAAGAGAATTAGACGTGAGATTAGCGTAGAATTCTGGGATAAGCCAGGCAGAGTAAGCGCCCACATTCTGGATGGTTTGGAGAAGATTCTGAGCTCTAAGCAAAGGAATGATATTGCACACGCGAATGAGGTATTCAATACTAAAATTTTTCTCAACCAAGATATCGCGATTTGAGTGCTGCTGCCATATTGTTTCCAGTGCAGGGGAGAGCAAGATAGGTCTGAACAAGGTCTCCTTGGACACCTTAGCAGTCTTGGACTTGGATGATGCAGCTGTCTTTGAAATAGGAGCAGAGGCTGGGGCAGAAGCTGGAGGAGGAGCCGGAGTAGACACGCCAGTTTTCGAACGTGTACGCTGAGCAAGACCCGTAGGCCGAAGTTCAGACCGTTTGCTAGGACGAGATTCAGAGACAAATTCAACATCCTCGGACATGTGAAGCTTTCTCTTAGCCACTGGAGCTGCTGCAGGTGCTTCATCTGGATCAGTGATTTTAGCTTTCCCTTTGGCCTTTGTAAACGGCACCCTGATAACTGGAACGGCTGTTTCAGCACGGGCAGTATTCGGCATATTTGCAATGGTGTCAGAGATGATGGCTGCTTGAATGGATGGATCCTCAGGCTCAGAGACTATATCCCGAATCGAAACCTCAACATCATCTGGAACAGATCCTGGAACAGAGACGGGATTATCTATAACTGGATCTGAGGCTGGAGTTGTGACTGGATCATGCGAATGCTCAGCCTTTTTGGAAGTGGCCTTGTCCGTGTTTTGAAGTTGGGAACCTGTGAAGGGAATTGCAGACAGAGGCACAATAGACAGACCAGCAGAGGGGTCCTAATTTCACAAGGCAATAGCACAATCTCAACACTAACATACCATAAATAATCAAAGCAAGAAGCAGTGTTTAGGCATAATAAACTCGACCATAGATAATCAAGGCTAAAAAAGCAAATTAAAGCATAAAAATGCGATGCATGCCTAATTAACAAGCAATTAGATATTGCTCCCTAAGAGATTAGAGAAATCAAACCGTAGATTGAGCCCGTAGTTGCCGAGCCCGAAGTTCTCCTTGAAGAAGCTCCTCGTCTAAGATTTCATCAAGTGGCCATGGGTCATCCGTGATCCCTGATGCTCTTGAAAAGATCTCCTTAGAGTCCTTCACAGACAACTCCTCCATCAGAGATGGGTGTCGAAGAAGTGTTGCGAGAACCCGGCGAGCAGAGATGTCCGAGATTGGAGTTGTTCCCCGAAGAATTTGACGATAGAGATCTAGGCGCTCATCTTCCGTGAGGTAGAAAAGGAATGGATTAAGATCAGAATGACTAGCCATGAGAAAGACAGGAGCTAATCAGATCGATTGAGTAGAGGATTTTTGCAAGGATTCGAAGATTTGGGTAGAAAAGATTTTAAAGGTAAATGAGAGTAATTTTAGGGATTGGATTCTATAAATTTGGGGAAGAACCGGTGGTGTATAACAGCTAAGAGAGAGAAACAATTAATAAAAAAATCTGATTTTTTAGTGCGGTCAAAGAAGCTTATTTTCAGGTCTGGAGAGCGTACTGGAGCAGTAATCATATCTGGAGGATTTTCTGGAGTAAATCTGAAAAAGAAGGAAATAACACAAAGACAAAAGAACAACAAAAAAAACATTATTTGAGTCACAATACAAACTTAGATTGAAAACCTGCACACCCCAAGAACAGCTCGTAGTAACTCAAAACTTGTGTTATCAAGAGGCTTTGTAAAAAGATCTGCTAGATTTTTCTCTGTTGAAATGTACTCCAGGTTGATTTCCTTGTCTTCTACCAATTCTCTTATGAAATGATGCCTTATTTCAATATGTTTAGTTCGGGAATGTTGAACTGGATTTTTGGAGATGTTGATCGCACTAGTGTTGTCACAATATAGTGTCATGTACTCTTGATGTAGACCATAATCTTGGAGCATCTGCTTCATCCATAGGAGTTGAGTACAACAACTACCTGCTGCAATGTATTCAGCTTCAGCTGTGCTGAGAGATATTGAGTTTTGCTTCTTACTTAGCCAGGCAACTAAGTTCTTTCCCAAAAAGAAACAACCACCAGATGTACTTTTGCGGTCATCTGCGTTTCCAGCCCAGTCGGCATCACTGTATCCTACAAGATTCAGATTAGTATCATTTGAAACCCAAATGCCATAATTGAGAGTACCTTTGACATATTTTATTATCCTTTTTACGGCTTTAAGATGTGATTCTTTAGGAGCTGCTTGAAACCTGGCATATATTCCAACACTGAGCATAATTTCTGGACGACTGGCTGTCAGATACAGAAGACTCCCGATCATGCTTCTATATAGAGTAGGATCAATTGGTTTCCCTGATTCATCTTTGCTTAATTTTTTAGTCATAGATATTGGCGTTCTTGCTTCTTTGGCTGACTCAAGTCCAAATTTTGTTAGCAGGCCTTTTGCATATTTTTCTTGAGATATAAAAATACCTTCATTGGTTTGTTGGACTTGTAGTCCTAGAAAATAGGTTAGTTCGCCAATCATACTCATTTCGAATTCCTGTTGCATGACTTGAACCAGTTGATCTGTAGCACCTGTTTCAGTGGAACCAAAGATAATATCGTCAATATAAACCTGAGCAATTGTAATATGCTTACCTGACCTTTTGATAAATAAGGTTTTGTCGACTCCCCCTCGGTTGTAGCCGTGCTGGAGAAGATACTGGGATAATCTTTCATACCAGGCCCTCGGAGCTTGTTTTAGACCATATAGAGCCTTGTCCAGTTTGTAGACATAGTCAGGATGATGAGGATCTTCAAACCCTTTAGGTTGAGCAACATATATATCTTCGGACAGATATCCGTTTAGAAAAGCCATTTTGACATCCATTTGGAACAATTTTATTCCTAGAGCACATGCTATACATAGAAGAAGGCGAATGGACTCTAGTCGTGCTACTGGTGCAAATGTCTCTTCATAATCGATACCTTCAATTTGAGAGTAGCCTTGTGCAACTAGTCTTACTTTGTTGCGAGCAATGTTTCCAGCTGAATCGGTCTTGTTGCGAAAAATCCACTTTGTTCCTACAACGTTTACACCGTCAGGTTTTGGGACTAGATTCCATACCTTGTTACGTTCAAATTGTCCTAGTTCTTCCTGCATGGCTTTAATCCAGTGTTCATCAGATACGGCTTCTTTTACCGTCTTGGGTTCGATCTTTGATGTGTAACACGTATACCCTGCAAGCTCGAGGTAATTCCGTTTAATCCCTCTAGTCCTTACCCCAGAGAATGGGTCTCCTATGATATTCTGAGTAGGGTGATCTCTGCGAAGACGAATAGCCCCTTCGAGTGCTCCAACATCTGGGTCGGGACTAGGTTCTGGAGCAGTTTCCGGACAAGATTGAGTAGAATCTGATGTTGTAGTTTCAGGGGTTTCTGGATTATCTGTAGCAGATTCTGGAGTGACTTCTAGGTTAGAGACACTTATAACCTCAGTTATTTCCTCAGGTTGATCATCAACCACCACGTTTGCCGATTCCATGATAGATTTTGTAACTTTGTTATACACACGGTAGGCACGACTATTCGTTGAATACCCAAGAAAGTACCCTTCATCACTTTTAGGCTCGAATTTTCCGGTTGGGTTTCGATCCTTCAAGATAAAACACCGTGAGCCGAAAATATGAAAGTAGTTGATATTAGGCTTCTTACCTTTCCATATTTCATATGGAGTATGATGCGTTCCGGGTCGTAGATATACTCGGTTTATCGTGTGACAAGCAGTACTTACTGCTTCAGCCCAAAATCTCTTAGGCAAGTCTTTTGCATTGAGTAGAACCCGAGCCATCTCTTGAATGGTCCGATTCTTTCTTTCAACCACACCATTTTGTTGTGGTGTTTTAGGTGCTGAATACTCATGGAAAATACCGATTGATGCGCACCAATCATCAAATACTTGATTGTCGAATTCACGTCTATGATCACTTCTAATGCGTATGATTGGCTCATTTTTCTCTTTCTGGAGTTTTAGGGCCAGGGCTTTGAAGGCTTCGAAGGTTTCTGACTTTTCCCTGAGAAAACTGACCCACGAAAACCTAGAAAAATCGTCAACACAAACTAAAATGTACCTTTTACCTCCAATGCTTTCTGTTCTGGTAGGTCCAATGAGGTCCATGTGAATGAGTTCCAGGCAGTGTGTGGTATTGATCATGTTTTGAGAGGTATGCGCTGCTCTAGTTTGTTTTCCAGCTTGACAGGCGCTGCATACTCCAGCTTTTTCTACCTTGATACTCGGTAGACCCCGAACACCCTCAATTTTTATCAATTTTTCAAGAGAGCGATAATTCAAGTGGCCTAACTTTTGATGCCACAGTTTTGATTCTTTTATGCTGGACCTATAACAATAAGAATCGTTAGTAAGTATATAACAATTATCAGAAGAGCGTTTACCTTCCATGACACAGTTCTTTTTGTAGTCTGTAACGTTGCAGCTGTCTTTTGTAAAGCAGACTTTCCACTCTTGATCACATAATTGGCTGATACTAATCAGATTTGCATGCAGACCTTCCACCAATAGAACTTGTTGGAGTTTGGGTAGACCTGTGACATTTAGAGTTCCAATTCCAGTAATTTTTCCCTTAACACCGTCGCCAAAAGTTACTTCTCCTGTACTTCCCTTTACGTTGTTTAGGTATTTAGCATCACCCGTCATATGCCGCGAGCATCCACTATCAAAGTACCATCTCTCTTTTCTGTTAGTACTCGTAGAGTGGAAAGAGACATGACATACAAAGTCACTTTTCTTCACCCAAATTTGCTTGACAAACGAGGTGATAGATTTGTTTGTGAATTTCTCACAACGTTGGTCTTTGTAGAAGTAGAAGCACTCTGGTTTTGTATGTCCGCGTACCCTGCAGTAATGACATATAGGATTATACACTCTAACCTTGAGTGATGTTTTTCTTGGAGCAAAGTTAATTTGACGCCGAGCTGTACTGGTTTCTGGACGATCTTGAACTGCTCCAGAGACTGAGTCAGAACCTGAGGCTTTGACGAAAATTGTAGTGGCTTTGTCCTTTCCTCCAGAGTATCCTAACCCATATTTTGTAGACGACTTTCGACCAGAGTCTAAAATTTGGTCTAAGGTGGATGTGTTGTCCATCATTTTTATCTTGCGTTTGAGTTGCTCCAGTTCCTTTTTGAGATCTTCTAGCTCATGTTTGAGACTTTCTTCTTTCTTGTGACTGTCTTTAATGATGCTGTCCCTGTCAGAAATTTTAGATAGATACACTTTTTTGGCATTTTCTAGAATGTTAACCTGACTAGACAGAGACCTATTGACTTTTACAAGAATTTCCCATTTTGCATACAATTTTTTATACTCTACTTCAAATGTAGGTGCTGGTAAGGCTTGGTCTTCTGATGACACATACTCTTCAATTTCTGATTCTTCGCCAGTTGTAGAAGCAGATACGGTAGTTGTAAGAGCTGTAAAGGCAACAAAGTTTCCTGAGATCTCATCTGGATCAGAACCTGGATCTGTTTCTGGTTCATCGTCATCACTCCAGGTAAGGGCAACTTTCATTGACTTCTTCCTTCTCAAATAGGTTGGACATTCAGCCTGCACATGGCCATACCCTTCACATTCATAACACTTGATCCCTTTGCCTCCGGTTTTGTCTTTAGATTGAGAGTTCCGATAAGCACCTGGTCGTTGGCTGGATGAGTTTGATCTTTGATTGTTTCGATTTGCACTTGATCCTAATCCTTTTTGGCCTTGAAACTTGCCTAGCTTTCCAGTTTGTCTTTGTTTTACCTGTTGCAACAATTTAGAAAAACCTTTAGTTAAAAAGACTACGGGATCATCACTTACCTCATCTGGATCAGAAACAGCTCCAGCGTCTTCTACAGTGAATGCTACGGTTTTTCCTTTTGTTTCAGGTCCGCCTAAGATTTCCATCTCATAAGTTTGTAGGCTTCCCATCAATTGTTGTACCGTTTTCTTTTCCCATCCATCGTGCTCCTGAATGGCTGTAACTTTCATTCGAAACCTTGGAGGGAGTGAGCGAAGAATCTTTTTGACGAGTCGTTCTTGAGTGATTGGTTCACCTAGAATGCTTGCCCTATTGGCTAGTTCTTGTATCCGAGCATGAAAATCCACTATGGTTTCATCATCTTTCATCTTTAGATCTTCAAAGTCGGTTTGAACCATTTGGAGTTTGGATTGTTTAACTGATGCAGTTCCTTCATAGGTAGTTTC